>NW_006922469.1:211276-212929 GCF_000298275.1 Orycteropus afer afer
CCAGGTCTACATGTATAGCTGACATTTATGTTGTTAAAAAAGGTATTTGTAATGAATAAGTCATTAGTCTTGCAAAATTCTAACATGTGAACTCCAGTGTAATTTCTATCAAAAAGGCAATATTTTCCACCTACTGGTGATTCTTCTTCATTTCCAATTCTCATATTCCAATCATCAGTAATCATCAATACATTTTGATTTCATGTTTGGTAAATTTCAGATTCCAGAATTTGGTAAAAACTTTCAATTTCCTCATCTTTGACTTATGTGGTTATGTGTAAATTTGAATAATAGTAGTATTAACTGATCTTCCTTGTAGATGTATGGATATTTTCCTATTACTGACACCATTGTACTTCAGGATAGATTTTGAAACATTTGTTGTTACTATTAATGCCACACCATTTATCATTAATTTGCCATCTTCAGCATAGTAGATCATAAGGCTGTCTAAGTAAAAATGGCTAAAACCAATACATTTCAGCCTACTGTTGTTTTGTTGTTGTTGTTATGTGCCCTCGAGTTGGACCCAACTCATAGCGACCCCTCTTTGGGTTTCTGAGGCAGTATCACTATGGAAGTAGATTGCCGCTTCTTCAGCTCACTAATGCCTAGGATATTCGTTTTTGTGTGTTCTATGTCATATTTGATGATTTCCTATTTCCTATATCTGCTCTTCATGCATTTCACTTTCTGATCATTAATGGATGTTTTCAACTGTTTCTTCCCATTTTGAGTCATGCCACAAGCAAATAGTCATTCTGAAAGCTTTAGTCCACCCGCATCATTAAGGCCAACTCTACTCTGAGTAGTCACCTCTTCCCCAGTCGTATTTTCAGTGTCTTCTGACCTGAGGGGCTCATCTTCTGGCAACATATTGGACAATGTTTCAAAGCTATTCAGAAAATTTTGCAGTAATGTATCAGACATAAGATTTTCACAGGCCTATTCTTTGAGACATGGATGACCCCTTCCTCCTTTTGAGTCTGTCTTAGTCTGGAAGCTCTACTGAAACCTGTCCACCATGAATGACCCTGCTGATATTTGATATACTTATGGCATAGCCTCCAGCTTCATAGTGACAAGCAAGCAACCACAGTAGACAAATGGACAGATGAGTGTTGCTGATATGATACTAGTAGAGATGATTAGGTGGTGGGTGCTTATTTGTGTTTTGTGTATGAAAAAGGATAGTTATTAGTAATTTCTTTCAAAATTTTTCATAGATCAAAACCTGTGTTTGCAATGGCAATCACTTTTTGTAAGATCTCCCTAGACTGTGTGTTGACTCTTCAGTTTTTTTATTCTATTCAGAAAATTTTCTTTTAAGTATCTTTGTTTAAATTATTTTGTCATAGACATATCTGCTAGTATCATATAAGCTGCCCTACAGCTAGCTATACAGTTCTTAAAGTATTGTTTGTTTCTTAAGGAATCTCTGTATCCTTCCTGTCTGTAGCTATTCCACCTCAGATCACTACTATGTAGAACTTAGGAATTAATTGGCTGCCAATTTTCAGTATGGAGTATCAAGAATATCAAAAGCAAATCAGCAGCCTGAACATCCACTTCCATTGTTAAATTTGTTGTTTTTGTTATGTGCTGTCGAGTTGACCCTGACTCATAGCGACCCCTCCTTAGGTTTCCAAGGCA
>NW_006922469.1:213386-216775 GCF_000298275.1 Orycteropus afer afer
AAAAATGCTCAGTCTCTCTCCCTAGCCTGCCGTCACTCACAATCTCTCCCCCAGCAGTGAATGTCCCTCGGTGTCTTACTCAGCAATGAGTGTCTCTTGCGTCTCTTTCCCAGCAGCACGTGTCTCTTTCAGGAGCGTGTGTCTCTTTCACCAGCACATCTTCCTCAACCAGCAGTCAGAGAGAGTTCTGCCTCTAGGAAGCCTACTTTTGAGCCTGGCAGAATGGCTAAACTAGTCAATCACAGCATCAGAACTCTAAGCACCTGAGAGAGAGTGGGAACCTCCCAGAACATTGTTTTGTGCCACTCCCAACAGAAATACTCCAGGTGGACAACTTGAGCAATCAGGAGCTCCTCAGTTGCTCATAGCCAATCCCACCTTGGAGTTTACAAAGACTTATGGGTAGAAAAGCCACACTAAGTAATTTACTACACCACATGTATTTACTAAGAATTTAGAAGACATTAGAAGAGAAAGACCTTTCAGTTACAGTGGAAAGAGTTCTGGACTCTGGAAAAATTCTCTATGAGTCTTTTCTGTTTGTGAATTTCTTATTAGTGGAGACACTGTTAACATTTTTTTCCAGAGAATCTTATTATTTTATTTCATTTTGTTTACCGTCTGTTATAGTAAAGATAATGCCTCCCTCTAAGGCAGTCTTATTGCCCATTATGAAATATCAGATTCCCTAAATTCAGATATCCTCTCCTATAATAAAATACACCGTATGATTAGCCATTACCCAGCCTTCTTCATGTCACCCTGTGGAAATTAGAACTTGGGTAACAAGGACAGATGCCAATACTCTAGCTACTGCTATTTATTTGAGTAATAAGCTATCCATTGCCTCTGATTCAGGTCTCAGTACTTAGGCCAGCATTCATGAAACTGTGGCAGACCTACTGAATAACTTGTAGGCAGGTTAAATCTCAGACTTTTCAGTTTTTGGCAACTGAAAAGAGGAGAGCTATATTTTACTTCAATATTTGTGATCATTATCTCTAAAATTAAAGCAATTCTTTTAGACTTATCAGGTCTCAAATTTTCCATATAATAAAATTAGGGAATTGGCTTAATATTTTTTAATTAAGCAAGTTTTAAGAGATTGTGCTCCTTGCAACTGCTTGACAAATGGGAAAGGAGATAAGAGACAGAGCTGTGCTTACTGAACTCTTTTCCAGTGGTGTGGTTTTACTGATATTTAGTAGGTATCTGATCTGGGGAAGTGGAATAACTACAGTAATTTGATATTTTATAAATATCAGAAGGCTCTCATGCTACAAGTTTCCAATTTAATTTTTCATATGTTGTGTTGTTGTTATGTGCCGTCGAGTCGGACCCGACTCATAGCGACTCCTCCTTGGGTTTCTGAGGCAGTATCATTATGGAAGTAGATTGTCCCATCTTCCTTCCGAGGAGTGGCTGGTGGGTTTGAACCGCCAGCCTTCTGGTTAGCAGTCAAGTGCCTTAGCCACTATGCTACCAGAGCTCCCACAATTTTTCATATAGTTCATTATAAAAGCAAATCTCACACTCATAAGTATAGTGAAAAATACAATCCTGAACTTACAATCAAGCACAGAGAGGAGAAGTTGGATGTTGGAAAATTTGAAATTTGGTACTTCTGAATTGGAAAAAGGACAGCATGAGAGAAAAACAAGAGCCAGGAATGAATCCACAAGATTTGTAGGTTTAGTTGTGAGGAACTTGTAGTACTTGCTCAGTTTATTGTTGAAGATGAGAAGAAAAACATAGACTTGAAAAAATAGTGTTAGATTCTATGAACAAAAATAAACATAATGAGTTAAATTATTAAAACTTTCAAACACTAAATCTCATGTGGTAGTTATAATAAATCTGTATTATTACTTAGAATGATTATTTCCATTGTACACAGAAACAGACATAAAAACAAGGGAAATTAATTGACTTGTTAACTGCTACCATAATTGAGCAAGAGCTCTGGTAACATAGTGCCTAAGGCATTTGACTGCTAACCAGAAGGCTGGTGGTTCAAACCCACCAGCCATTCCTGGAAAGGAAGATGGGGCAATCTACTCCCATAGTGATACTGCCTTGGAAACCTAAGGAGTGGTCGCTATGAGTTGGGTCTGACTCCACCTCACAAACAACAACAACAACCATAATTGAGTGAAAGAGGCAGAACACAAATAAATATTTAAATCCTAATATCTATGGCTGTGATAATACTACCACAAGGAAACTGTTACCGTTCTTATGTTAACAAGACAGGGTTAGTGTAAGGTGTGACTTGAGTCAATCTCTTTTGTAATATAGAAAAGATTAAGCAAGCATATGAATGGCAGATGGGGGAGGAGAGATACTAGCCACTTGAAGATTGCCTGGGAGCAAAATGTCAAAAGAATCAAGGACATTTCTCCAGAGCCAACAGAGAGAGGAAAGACCTAAAGCCTGCAAATTGAATTCAGACTTGTAGCCTCCTGGACTGTGAGAAAATAAATTGATGTTTGTTAAAACCAACCTCTTGTATTATTACTGTTACAGCAGTACTAGATAACTAAGGAATTGATTAAGAATTTTATTTTTTTAAATTATTTTCAACTGTGTTTCTCAGAATATTTTAGTCAATGAGAATGGCAATTGTCTTTTAGACTAGACATAGATTTTTTATGGTAGTTTTCTTTTTGATAGCTATTAACACAGCTGTGAAGATTAAAAGAGATAATGTATACTAAACATGGGTACCTAGTAAATATTCAATACTTGTATTATTTAATGTGGGTTTAACTGCTTAACTATAGCAAGAAAATTCAGTTCATGAAATATTCTCTTTTTGTCTTTGATAATTCTGGGAGTTTTAACAGTTGTCTAGGGATTGCTTCTATGGCTTCAGTGAGACTGTAAATAATCAAAAAAAGAATGGATTTTTTTTTTTTTTAATATGATTTGGGAGAGTCTTAGATTCAGAAGGAAATAATATAGGAAAATTAGGTAAGCAGTTCAGCAATTTTCAGCCTTACTGCATATTCAAATAAAATGAGAAAATGCAAAAGGGCACAGAGGCAGCATCTTCTTACCTCCTGTAACTTCACAAGAGGAAGACAGACTCACCATCAGCAATCTAAGGCTTATTCCTACAAGGCCAGACTTGCCTCCATCCTCCAGCTGCTCACCAATTCTGACAACAACCATCCCCCCCACTGCAATCACTATCTCTTTGCTGGGTTCAATACTTCCTTGCAAAGGTTGTAAAGCCTGAAAGGTCTCTTAACCAGAAGCCTTTAGAATGGAGATTGACACGTCCCATGCTAAGCCCTAATGCCTCCAGGTAGATTGACACGTCCCATGCTGAGCCCTAATACCTATAGTAAATGTCCCATACTTCAGAGCCTTTTATCAGAAATCTG
>NW_006922469.1:217261-217777 GCF_000298275.1 Orycteropus afer afer
AAGTTAGCTAATAAACTTTCCTATTGCTTTTTGCATTGTCGCATGTTGGCAATTTATTCACCCCGAACTACTCCTTCATAACCTGGGCACAACAGGGTCACGCAGAGGTCACAGACCATAGTCATGATTATGGGGTTTATAGGAGAAGTACAAGATACAATTATTCCATCAGGACAGTCTCCCCTCTGCTATGCCCTCAGGCTCACCTCTTTGGCCCTTGTTCTCTGCCCTGCCTGGACAAGTGTTACAAAGCTCTTTTTTTTTTTTTTTTTTAGCTTTCCTGATAGGTACAACTAGGTGCGCCTCACTCTGTCAGCAAGTATCCTGCCCAAGGGCACTCTGCTTTCTTGCTCTGTGGACCAGATATGCTTGCTGCTCTGTCTCCTGCCTCTTGCTTCCACTGTGACTGTCTCTCTCTGCTGGGGCGTTTCTCCCTGCCACACATCACTCTCTACTAGAGGACTAGTGCAGAAATCTTGGGTCCAAGGACACACTCTACTTCATCTCCAGTTCTTC
>NW_006922469.1:219326-220350 GCF_000298275.1 Orycteropus afer afer
TGTCCCCTTGTTCTATTTCAATGACAGCCTCCTGGTCAAGGTACAGGTTCCTCAAGTGTTTGGGAATTCCCATTCTTCTCAATGTTATCCATAATTTTCATGATCCACACAATCAAATGCCTTTGCATAGTCCATAAAACACAGGTAAACATCTTTCTGGTATTCTTTGCCTTGAGCCAAGATCCATCTGACAACAGCTATGATATCCCTTGTTTCACATTCTCTTCTGAATCTAGCTTGCACCCTGGAAGTTCTCTGTCAATATACTGCTATAACCGTTTTTGAATTATCTTCAGTAAGATCTTACTTGTGTGTGATATTAATGATATTGTTCTATAATTTCCACAATCTGTGGATCACCTTTCTTTGGAATGGGTAAAAATATGGATCTCTTCCAGTCAGTTGGCCAGGTAGCTGTCTTCCAAATCTCCTGGCATAACCGAGTGAGTGCCTCCAATGGGGCATCCGTTTCTTGAAATATCTCAATGGGTATTCTGTCAATTCCCAAAGCCTTGTTCTTCTGCCAATTTTTTCACAACAGCTTTGACTTCCTCCTTCATTACCATTGGTTCTAGATCATATGCCACTCCCTGAAATGGATGAAGATCGATCAGTTCCTTTTGATACAGTGATTCTGTGTATTCCTGCCATCTTCTTTTGATGTTTCCTGCATCATTCAATATTTTACCAATACAATCTCTCAATAGTGCAACTCAAGGCTTAACTTTTTTCTTCAATTTTTCAGCCTGAGAAATGCCCAGTGTGTTCTTCCCTTTTGGTTTTCCAACTCCAGGTGATTGCACATTTCATTATAGCAATTGGTTTTGTCTGCTCGAGCTGCTCTATGAAATCTCTTCACCTCCTTTATCTTGTCATTTCTTCCATTCGCTTTAGCTTGTCTCCACTCAAGGGCAAGTTTCAGAGTCTCTTCTGTCATCCATGTTGGTCTTCTCTTCTTTTCTCATCTTTTTAGTGATCTCTTGCTTTCTTCATGGATAATGTTCTTGATATCCTCCCACAATTC
>NW_006922469.1:222738-223331 GCF_000298275.1 Orycteropus afer afer
TATTCAGGTATTTGTCTTCAATCTCATTAATTTTGCCTTCCATTGCATCAATTCTATTCCTTTCCCCTTCCAATGTGTTATTTATTTCTGACGATTTAGTATTAATATTCTGGATTTCTACGTTTAGATTTAGAATCATTTCTAATTTTCCCTTTATTTTGTCATTTTTGTTCTTGTATTTTCTTCCAAAATTCTTCTCAGTTTTTTTCTGTGTTTTCTTTGGTCTTTCTCTCAATCCTTTGAAGATACCTAAGATAATTTTTTTGAATTCCTTATTAGAGAGTTCTAATGCTGCTTCTTCCTCAGGGATGTGTTCTGGGTCTGTATCCTGCTCCCTTGTTTCTACCACTTTTTTCTGCTTCTTTGTGTGTACTGTGATGGTCTGTTATTTCTGAGGCATTGTGGTGTTGTTGTATTTAGATCTCTGTTAACTGTTTGTGAATAGCAGTCAAGGTGAATCAGGCTTTTCTTGTTGGTTTTTTATCATTGGCCCATTGGTGGAGAAGGAGGTAGTGGCTGTCACTCAGTAAGTGAAGTTGCAGGAATTGTGGGTGTAGTTGTGTCTTATGCGGACTGATGTTGTCTCCCACTCA
>NW_006922469.1:224639-230335 GCF_000298275.1 Orycteropus afer afer
CATTCCAGTCACCAGTGATAATTAACACATCCTGATTGCATGTTCAGTCAATTTCAGAGTGCAGAAGTTGATAAAAATCTTCAATTTCCTCATCTTTGGCTTTGGTTGTTGGTACATAAATTTGAATAATAGTCGTTTTAGTGGGTCTTCCTTGTAGGCATATGGATATTATCCTATCACTGGCAGCATTATACTTCAGAACAGATCTTGAAACATCCTTTGTCATGATGAATGCCACATCATTCCTTTTCAAACTGTCATTCTCATGGTTGTCTGATTTTAAATGGCCCAAAACAGTCCATTTCAGCTCACTAATGCCGAGGATATAAATCTTTGTGCATTCCATTTCATTTTTGACAACTTCCAATTTTCCTAGAGTTATACTTCATACATTCCATGTTCATATGATTAATGGATGTCTGCAGCTCTTTCTCTTCTATTTGAGTGGTGCCACATCAGCAAATGGAGGTCTCTAAAGCTGTACCTTATCCATAGGAGTAAGGCTGGGTTTACTCAGATGATGCAGCTGTTTCCCAGTCCTATTTTGAGAGCTTTCTAACCTAACCGGCTATCATAAAGTTGCGTGGTAAGGTATCAGTGTTTCTTTGCTATTCATAAAGTTTTCCCTGGCCAGTTATTTGAGAAGTGGATGGCCTCTTTCTACTTCCTAGTCTGTCTCAGTCTGTAAGCTGGGCAGATACATGTGCACTATGTGCATCCCTCTGGGTTTGAAACACCAGTGGCTCAGCCTCAAAACTCACATCCCAATAATCTAGTGGGAAATAAAAAGACTATGGCCAGAAAAGACATACCATGTAATTCACTGAATCATAGAAATATTTTAAATAACTGTCATTGGGCTTCATCCTGGACCTTAGAAACTCTGAATGTAGACTAAACTTCAAAATTTTAAAAAGAATCCTAGCATTTTTTCATACCTAGCAAATATGGAGAATGACAAAGTAATACTTTCAGTTAAGGATATTAGTATTTCCTCTAGTAATTCCTCTAGTGTTTCCTCTTGATCTATGTACAGGTTTCCCATGAGTAGGCTTAAAATGCATATAGACATTTTTATAAACAAACTCACTACCAACAAGTTGGTTCTGATTCATAGTGACCTCCATTGGGTTTCTATGGTGGTAAATCTTTATGGAAGTAGATTTTCCCATCTTCCTTCTGTGAAGTGGTTAGTGGGTTTGAACTGACGATCTTCTTATTAGTAGTCAAATGTGTTAGGCACTGTCCCACTAAGATCCTTAGATATTTTTATAGCACATACAAACACATATTAGGAATATCTTCTGCCAAACCTATGTGCATACGTAGGTATATATCTATTTGCCTATCCATGCCTGATCTTTCTGTCTGTCTACCTATTGATCCACCTGTAGAGTAGTGGTTGCTGTTACTGATAATGCAATATTATGTATGCAATAGTATTTGCCTTTATCATCTGTACTTCTTGTGCACATCTCCATGTCTTCCTTTTTCTTAGTGACATTGTGCTAATTATATTGTACAGTATAAACTTTTAACATCAAATTGAATCTATTTCTTATTAAAAATCCAGAGTGAGATACTAAAACATAACCTGTAAATTCATGAATTGGTTCATTCCCCTCTGCATTGGTTTGACATCTAGTTTATTTCCTTTTTCCTTCAAAGACTTATCAAATGGTAAATAGTGTTATTGCTACAATTACCAGTAATTATCTGTCATTGTCCATTAACTCCTGAAATGATGCCCCTTCTAACGCACTCTGTCAAAAAATGTATTTGTATTGTTAAATTTTTAACCTCTTGACATTTAGCTAATTGAACGATTCCTGTCCCTTCTCTTACAGCCATCTAATTGATTCTGACTCATAGTGACTCACATTGGTTTCCAAGACTATAAAATTTTTAGTAGGTAGATTGCCTCCATTATCTCCTCTGCAGCAGCTGGTGGGCTTGAACTGCCAATCTTCTGGTTAGCAGCCAAATGCCTTACTTGCTATGTCACCAGAGCTCCTTAAACTCACTCTCATTGAGCTTATTCTGACTCACAGTGAACCCCATTGGTTTTTCAAGACCATGAATCTTTCTTCCATGCAGCAGCTCGTGGTTTCAAACCATCAATCTTTTGGTAACTACCACACAATACTAACCCTTAAAACAATGGCAGTGAGACTAAGAGACTCAAAATATCTGTCATTTCCTAAATGTTACTAAAAAATCACTGCATCAAAACAGATAATGATATGTATATATGAGCTCTAGTGGTGTAGTGCCTAAGGCATTTGACTGCTAACCAGAAGGCTGGTGGTTCAAACCACCAACCACTCTTTAAAAGGAAGACTGGGCAATCTACTTCCATAGAGATACCACCTTGGAAACCCACGGAAGGGTTGCTATGAGTCGAATCTACTCAATGGAAGGGAGGTGTTTTTTTTTTTGTTTGTTTGTTTTTTTTTTAATGTTATTTTATTTGCATGTGATATTAATGATATTATATGATAATATCCACGTGTTGTTGGATCATCATTCTTTGGAATAGGCACAAATATGTATTTCTTCCAATCAGTTGACCAGGCAGATCTCTTCAAAATTTCTTGTCATAAATGAGTAATTGCCCTCAGTAATCCATCAGTTTGTTGAAACATCTCAATTATATTTCATCAATTCCTGGAGCATTATTTTTGCCAATTTCTTCAGTGCACCTTGGACATCTTCCTTCAGTACCATTGGTTCTTGGTCATACACTACCTCTTAAAATGGTTAAACATGGATGAATTGTTTTTGGTACAGACTCTGTGTATTGCTTTCATCTTTCTTTCATGCTTCTATATTACTCAATATTTTGCTCATCAAATCAAACTCACTGCCGTGGAGTCAGATCCAACTCATAGCAACTCCTCCTTGGAATTCTGAGGCAATATCACGACAGAAGTAGATTCCCTGATCTTCCTCCCATGGAGTGCTGGTGGATTTTAACTGCTAGCCTTCTGGTTAGCAGTCAAATGCCTTAGGCATTAAACACTTCAATACTGCAATTCAAAGCCTGAATTTTTCTTCACTTCTTTCAGATTGAGAAATGTCAAGTGTGTTATTCACTTTTGCTTTTCTAATTGCAAGTCATTGCATATTTCATTATAATACTTTGTCTTCTCAAGGTTCCTTTTGGAGTCTTCTGTTCACCTTTTTTATTTTATATTTTTTCCATTCACTTTAGCTATTCTCCGATCAAGAGCAAATTTCAGTCTCTCCAGGCATTCATTTTTGTCTTTTCTTCCTTTCATATATTTTTAACCATTTTTACTTTCTTCATCTGTGATGATTTTGATGTCATCCAACAACTCTTCTGGTCTTTGTTCATTGGTTTTCAATGTATCAATTATATTCTTCCGATCCTCTCTAAATTGAGGTGAGATATAATGAAGGTTGTATTTTGGATCTTGTGGAATTGTTTTAATTTTCTTCAGCTTCAACTTGAATTTGCATATGAGTGATTTATAGGGTGTTCCACAGTCAGCCCTTGGCCTAGTTTTTATTGATGATATTGAGCTTCTCTATCCTCATTTTACACAGATGGAATTGATTTTATTCCTATGTATTCAATATTGCAAAGTCCATGTGTATAGTGATAGTTGCTGTTTGGGTTGTTGAAAAAAAAAAATGGTATTTGCTGTGAACAACTTGTTTGTCTTGGAAAATTCTCTTATGTTCTTTGGTGTCATTTCTATCACCAAGGACATGTTTTCCAACTACTAATGTTTCTTTAGGGAGCTCTGGTGGCATAGTTCCTAAGGCATTTGACTGCTAACCAGAAGACTGTTGGTTCAAAGCCACCAGCCACTCTCCGGAAAGAAGGTTGGGCAATCTACTTCCATAGTGATAACACTTTGGAAACCCAACGAGTGGTCACTATAAGTCAGATCCAACTCCAGGGCAATGGTTGTGTTCGTGTTTTGCCATGCTTCTTTGATTCCAACTTTTGCATTCCAATCACCAGTAATTATCAATGCATCTTGATCATATGTTTGGGCAATTTCAGATTACAGAATTTGGTAAAAATCTTTAATTTCTTCATATTTGGCTTTAGTGATTAGTGCATCAATCTGAGTAATATTAGATTAACTGGCTTCCTTGTAGGAGTATGGATATTATCTTATCACTGAAAGCATTGTTCCCCATTAATATCACATGCAAGTAAAATTTTGCTGAAAATAATTGAAAAAAGTTTGCAACAATATATTTACAAGGAACTTCCATAAATCCAAGTTGGATTTAGAAGAGGATATGGAATTACGTAAATTATCCAAATTGTCATATGGATCTTGTCTGAAAGCAAAAAAATACCAGAAAGATGTTTACCTGTGTTTTATTAATTGTTCAAAGATATTCAACTGCACAGATCATAGCACATTATGGATAACACTGTGAAGAATAGTAATTCCAGAACAGTTAATTGGGTGCATGAGGAAACTGGCTACACACCAATCACCAATAGGCCATTGTTTGAACCAAACCAGGGGATACTATATGATTTAAATCAGAAAGAATTTGCTTCTTGGTTGTATCCTTTCACCATACTTATTCAGTCTATATGCTGAGCAAATAATCTAAGAAATTGGACTATATTAATAAGAGCATGGCATCAGAATTGGAGGAAGACTCATTAACAACCTGTGATATACAGATGACACAACCTTGTTTGTTGAAAGTTAAGATGACTTGAAGGACTAACTGAAGAAATTCAAAGACTATACTCTTCAATATGGGTTACATCCCTCCATAAAGAAAACAAAAATTCTCACATTTGGGCCAATAAGAAAGATAACAATAAATGGAGAAAAGATTGAAGTTGTCAAAGAATTCATATTATTTGGATCCACAATCACTATCCATGGAAGCAACAGTCAAGAAATCAGACATCAAGTTGCACTGGACAAATTTGCTGAAAAAACCTCTTTAATGTGTTGAAGAGCAAAGATGTCAGTTTGAAGACTAGAGCATGTTCTTCTGGCAGGCCGTGGTATTTTCAATCACCTCATATGCATGTGAAAGCTGGACAATGAGTAAAGATGGGCTGCTTGTTCATGTGAGCCAGTGGGATGGAGCCACAGCCACTGCCCAGAAGTGAGGGGGCGGGGCTGCCATGCCCAAGAGGTAGAACAGGACAGCTAGGCCAAAGGAGTGAGGTCACCACTTAGAGGAACTAGGGGACTGGAGCCACCCTGTGGTAGAGATCTTTACAGATGCCACCCAATGAAGATCTTTACAGATACCAAGTTGACAAGGGCTAGAATTGTGGTAGTTTTGTTTGTGTGTCTCCTTGGCTGGGCCTGGTTGAGTGGCTGGGCAGCTAGTGGTAGTTATTCCCCAGGATGAGACTGGCAATCAGCTCCATGGTGGGATCTACCAAAAGCAGCTGAGTTGCTGCTTTTGGGATGTGGTCTGCTTCCTGTATATAAGGAGAAGCCTTGGGAATGATCTCTAGCCTATGACATGCACGGACCCTGCATGTAGCTGTGTCATTGCTCAGCAGCCTGCTATGCTCTACTGATCTTGGGACCTACAATGGACTTAAGTTAATGGCCTGCCATGTGGTTTGGTAACATTGGGACTGTGCCTTTTACTTGTCACCTTAGGGCTTCTCAGCCTCATCAGCCAGCAGCTGTTTGAGTGAAGAAATCCTTCTAGCTCCAGTGGGC
>NW_006922469.1:230595-236470 GCF_000298275.1 Orycteropus afer afer
GGCACATAACAACAACAACAACATTTGTGGTATATTCTTGTCAGAACGTCATTAGGTAACCAGAACAAATGTGTTGAAGAGCAAAGATGTCAGTGTGAAGACTAGAGCATGTTCTTCTGGCAGGCAATGGTATTTTCATTCACCTCATTTGCATGTGAAAGCTGGACAATGAGTAAAGATGACTGAAGAGTTGATGCATTTTAGTTGCGGTGTTCGTGAAGAGTACTGAAAATACCATATACTGCCAGAAGAAGTAACACATCTGTGCTGTAAGAAGTGTAGCCAAAATGCTCCTTAGAAGGGATAATGACCAGAATTCATGTCATATACTTTGGTCCCGCTGTCAGAAGGGGTCAGTTCCTGGAGAAATATACCAGGCTTGATAAGGTGTAGGGTGAGAGGAATAGGGGAAGACACTGTAGGAGATGGACTGACACAGTGACTGAAACAATGAGCTCAAGCATAGCAAGGATTGTGATGATGGCACAGATGAAACACTGTTTCATTATGTTTTACATAATGTCAACTCAAGGACACTTAACAACAATAACAACAATTACAAGTATATTAAGACATACAAACAAAAAAACAAAATGAATACATTCTAAGTTACTTATTTTCAAATATTTGAGATACATCCTACTTATCAAATAAAACCTGTGGGACATCAGTATGCAAAACTTCTCAGATTGCCAGAGATATCTTCTCCATATGTCAACACAAACCCTAATTTTGTCCCATGTCGTTCCACCACTGAACCTCAGGGCTCTGCAGAATTAGTCAGATACGTGAATATGAGAGAGAGTGTTATTTAAGTCTTAAATACAGGCCAAATCAGTAGAGAAGTTTCAAAATACAAGTTGATTCTTTTTGCTACTGGTTTAGAATATAAGTGACTCTTCATTAGTCAATTGGATTTATCAAAGTATAGATATGGCTTTTACATATATCTTAGCTAATAATCCTAGATTCCACTTCTAAGAACAGCTATTTGCATTCCTTGGTCTAAACAGAAAATATCCTACTGCCAGCTCTGAACTTCCTTTTGGCTCACTCTGAACAAAAACATATGAGAAAACATGTGATGGCATGCATCCCGCATTGTGATGATTTCTTGCCAAGCTCCAAAGCATACAAAATATACAATCTTCCCACACACTTTCTGAAAACCATGGACATTTTCATGAGAGGATTTTCTCATTAAAAACAAGCCTAACCAAACTGAAACTGAATGGTATTGTTGTAACATAGAATTCAACTGTTTGAACAAAGAATCCTCAAGAAAACAAAGAGATTTGTTAAGTAAGTGAGCAATTCTTAAACTTAAAAGGGTCTTCAATTTAAAAGTTGCAAAATGACTTTTAGTTGATACTCTGAAAAATGCCTAATTAGTGTTATTTATTTTCACAGTAATTACATTTTGTTTTCTTATCTACCCCCCTTTTTTAAGCATTTTATTGTGATATGATTGAAAGTTTACAGAGTAAGTTGGTTTTCCATTCCTGTGTTCTTGCACATTGCTTTTCATGATATTGAATGCAGTCCCCACAATATAACAACACCCTTCCCACTGTCTCCCTGTGCTTACCATTTCTTTTTATTAGTAGTAGTATTTTCACAGTAATTATTGAGCAAGTTATTAGCATTTTACATCTATTAGTAAAGACTCTAACTTAAGCTTGTGTTGTGTAAATATTTTGAGCCACAAAGAGTATTAACAATCAGGAACAATGAGATGCATATTAAAAGACATGTAAAAATGGTCAATACCCACAGGGAGTATTTCTTTACTGTTTTTCACTGCAAGATATTTCTTGCGGTTCTCAAACAGAAGTCCCAAGCAATGGATAATCAACTGAATAAATTTTGGGAGGTATTTTCTCTGTGTCATAGAGCATTGCTGCTTTGCAAACAATGCCGAGCTTTTTTTGACAGAAGTGTTGTTATTACCTCTTTGATGATGCTCTTGTTTGCAATTGCAGGAAAATCTCAATCTCAAGCATCTCTTGTGTGGATGTTTTTTATAATAGTTACATCTGTCATGCAAGTAATACTCCCAAGTACACAATCTCATTAGGGATTTTAAGCAAAAATGTAGTAGAGAGGCCAAGTACTACAAAATTATTTTTGTCAAGAAAACTCATGAAAAAACCTTTGAAATAGGCAAAAAGAAACAACTGAGAGTTCCACTAAGTGCACCTTTTCTTGGTTATTAGATTCTATTACAGACTATGTATTTCATTATCTTTGACCTGTATGAAACTCTTTAACTGAAAATAAATAAATAAATAAAATAAAGGCCTACCCTTTGAAATGGAAACAAGTTTATTCACTGAAGGCAACTGATCATTTTCCTGTGGCTTGTTGTTGTTATGTGCCGTCGAGTCATACCTGACTCATAGCGACCCCTTCTTGGGTTTCCGAGGTAGTATCACTACGGAAGTAGGATTGCCCAACCTTCCTTCCGATGAGTGGCTGGTGGGTTTGAACTGCCAGTCTCCTGGTTAACAGTCAAATGGCTTAGGCACTATGCTACCAGAGCTCCTATTGAGTTATAGGAATTGTTGTTACTTTTTTAATTAGTTGTAACACCTTATTTGTTTCATCATTTTTTAAGGAATGTATTGGTCTTCTAATGCAGTACGACAAATTCAACACGTTTAGCAGCTTAAAGCAGCAAATATTTATTACCTCAAAGCTGCTGTGGGTCAAAAGCCTTGTACACATTAACTGGATCCTCTGTTTAAGGTCTCACAAGGCTGTAATCAAAGTATAACCTCAGGCTCTGATCTCATCTGAGGCTTGTGGTTGACTTGCAAGATTACTGTTTATTGGTAGTATTCAGTTCCTTGTTTTATTAGAAGTGAGACTCTCAACTTGTACAGATTTCTCACTATTACCTGTGATTTAGCTCTTTCTATAACATGGCTATTTCCTTCTTGAAAGCCAATAGTAAAATGTCTCTGTTTCTTCAAATCTCTCTGACCCTCCTTCATTTATTATCTCTAGACACTTTTCAAAAGACTTATCTGAGTAAGTCAAATCAAACGAAGATATGGAAGATAAAGTAAAGAGTTTTAATATACACTGAGTTAGAGTTAAAGTAGAGAGAATGAGGATGGTGAAGACTCTACATTAAAAGAGATAATGGTTGAAAACTTTCCAGAATTAGTAAATATATCAAACTTTAGAACTACACAGTTTAATGAATTCAATATGTTTTCATTATAATTAAACTGCAGAATACCAGAGAATACAAGTTCATTTGATTTATGGTCAATAATAATTGATACCCTATGGAGAAAAGTTCTACTGTGACACATACACAGGGTACCATGAATTGGAATTGACAGCAACTGGAGAACAAAACAAAACAAAAGACAACTTGCAATGTAATAACAAATGAGTTTAAATGCAGTTTCTATATAAGCACAGTAGAATAAGATTGTCAAAGTTGAAAGTAGAGAAAAGTGTGGTGTGAACAGTGGATGTTTACTTTAATAATAAAGTTGGTAGATAGTAGAAGCAGGTAATGCATTTAGTTCCTCACAGACATCTTGGTAATTCAAATCTACCCAGAAGTACCGAGGAGGAAACACCTTGTGGGAAGAGATATGTTACATTATGGGAAAATGCAGTCAGTGTCAATTGAAGTAGTTCCAAAATATCAGCCACTGAAAACTCTATGAGGCTCAAGTCTCCTTTGATACACATGTTGTTGTTTGCCATCGAGTCAGCCCCGACTCATAGCAACCCCTGCTTGGGTTTCCAAGGCAGTATCACTATGGAAGTAGGATTGCCCAACCTTCCTTCCAAGGAGTGGCTGGTGGGTTTGAACAGCCAGCCTTCTGGTGAGCAGTCAAGTGCCTTAGGCACTATGCTACCAGACACATGATTTCACTATAAGTTGAAGTCAACTGGACAGCAACTTGTACTTAATAGGGGTAGAACATGTGGACAAATAAAGGACTTCCTTTCCAATTAGTTTTTTAATATATTCTCCATAATTTGTTGTTGTTGTTATGGGCCGTCGAGTCATCTCTGACTCATAGCAACCCCTCCTTGGGTTTCTGAGGTAGTATCACTACGGAAGTAGATTGCCCAACCTTCCTTCTGAAAAGTGGTTGGTGAGTTTGAACCGCCAACCTCCTGGTTAACAGTCAAGTGTCTTAGGCGCTATGCCACCAGAGCTCCCTTCCATAATTTACTCCAATTAAAAATGAAAATTTTCTTTCCAAGCAATTCCCTAATTTGAACTGGGAGACCATGTGATCCTCAGCCTATATGGCCATGAGACCAGAAGAACTAGATGGAGCTTGGTTACCATTGTTAACCATTAGGAGTGGGGTTGATATAGGAGATGTTGGATAGAGTGGGAGAACTACGTGAAACAAAACTCAAACTAATAAAAAAAAAAAAAAATAGTTTGCCACTCTGAAAGCCCTGGTGAGGCACCTAAGACTACAGTCCCCAGTTAACCTTTAGGTCTAGAATTGAACTCACTACTCTGGCTTCCAGCCAAACAATAGATAGGCATATGGGGTGAATATTTTCTCCAGGTGGATACAATCCTTGCAGCAATCAATCTGGGGAGAACAGAAGGGCAGTGATTGCACAAGGAAACAGTTTACAGTGTGGGAGTACATGGGAGGTAAGGACATAGGGAAGAGGTAACTATGGAGAGGAAGTGGGAAGAGAGATGTTACATTATGGGAAATTGCAGTCAGTGTCATGAAACAAAATGTGTATAAACTGAAGTATGGTAAATGAATTTGCTCTGTAAACTTTCACCCAAATCATAATAAAAATTAAAAAAAATTTCCCTACTTTATTACCAATATAATGAATGGAGACCTATGTACAATTTAACCTCTAGTAATATGAGAACAAACACATACAAAGACTACCATGAAAGTTATGTCTATACTGCTCAGATATACATATTATTTCCCTACTATGTTGTACAGAGTGAAAATCCAATCAATCACCTTTTTATAGAGCATAAACCCTTGTATGATATGAATATAACCTACGTGTCTTGGTAACCTAGTGCTATGATAATAGACATACCATGTGTGGATGGCTTTAACAAACAGGAATTTATTCTCTTAAAGTTCAGAGGGCTAGAAACTCAAATTCAGAGTGCTGGCTGTTGGAGCTGGGTTAAGACATCTCAACCTTGGGCTTCAGCTCTGCCTCTTATTCTAGGTCCACTGGAGCTAGAGGTTTCCCATTACTCAGGCAGCTGCTGGCTGCTGAAGTTGACAAACCCAAGGTCAGCAAGTAGAATGGCACAATCCCAAGATCAACAGTCAAATGGCAGACCCCTGGTTCAAGTCCAGGAACAATACCAACATTGATGGGCAACACAGCAGGCCATTGAGATAAAGACTTGGTGAAATTCAGGACCCAGATGTGCCAAAAAGCTAGAGATGTTTCTCAAAGCCTCTTCTTATATACTGGAAGCAGGCCACATCCTGGCAGCAATGCTTATCTGCTTACAGCAGATTCCACCATGGAGATGATCACAATCTCATGAGGAATACCTGCATCCAGCTTCCCAGCCATTCAAAACCACAGACAAACAAAGTTGACACACAACCTTAACTACCACATCATGTTTTTAATCTCAACAGTTATTTCAGTTCATGAGTTATTCTGGAACAACTGGAAACAGTATAATCTCTTAATAATTATTAATTAGCACAAATACTATCACCCTTCCATCAATTTGTTGTACTGTGGTAGCTTGCATGTTTCTATAATGATAGAAGCTATGCCACCAAAGCTGTTATTTCAAATATCAGCATGGCTACCTATAGTAGAAAGGTTTCAGCAGAGCTTCCACACTAGAACAGACTAGGAAGAAAGATTT
>NW_006922469.1:237961-239058 GCF_000298275.1 Orycteropus afer afer
TCATCTGGTCTGCTGATTGAGGTTTGTCAAACCCTGAGAACTGGGAGGATCCTCCAGACCTACTTGCAGGCCTGGGATTTGCCAGCCTACCAGCTTCCACCACCACTACATGAAACAATCCCTTGTGTATCTGTGAGTTCTGTGAGGTGTTAAGGCTAAATATTGAACCATAAAATGGGGAAGATTACTGAGAGGAGGAGGAGCAGTTAATGTCTGAAATGATGAAGTAGCATAGTAGTGGACATCTTCAACATCTGCCTCATGGGGACCAGCCTTGTGCTGATCTTTCTAAGATAAATTGTTCAAGCAGTAAGTCTAATCTAAAACTAATTTACATTCTCATTGACTAAAATACTCTGAGAAATATAATTGAAGAAAATTTTTTTAAAAGTGTAGTCAGTGTCTTAGTTTTCTGATGCTGCTGTAACAGTATTGCCTCACATGGATGGCTTGAACAAACAGAAACAGGTTTTCTCACAGTTTAGGGGTCCAGACATCCAAATTCAACATGGAGGCTGTGGGGGGGAGGCTTTCTCTTTCAGCTCTGGAGGAAGGTCCTAGTCTCTTCTGAGCTTTTTATCCTGGGCATTCTTCATTCAGCTTGGCATCTCTCTTCTCATTTCTTGGCTTTTCACATGCTTGTTTAATCTTTTTTTATATCTCAAAAGAGATTGAATCAATACACACCCTACTAATCCAGTTTCATCAACATAATTAGGACACTTCATTCCCAAAAAGATTGTAACCAAAGGTTAGGATTTACATTTTTGAGTTCTGGCTCTTTCACTGAATAATGGTGGCAGTGAGCAAGCCAAATAACATTTTGTTTTCATGGATTTTATATATACAAAGGGAAAAAATAATTCTAAGTAATACATGGGATTTATTACAATTACCATTAATTGTACAATTACCATTAATTAAATGAGATTTAATGTTTGATGCTTATAATAATTTAACTCACTCAAATTATTATTATTGATACAGTCTGACACTATTTTTGCAAGGCTCCAGTTGTCTTCTCCTCTTCTGCTAGAGACTGAGCAGGTACTATAATGTCTTCTCAATTAAACATACAGTTCTTGTGTAGTCATCCT
>NW_006922469.1:267966-269142 GCF_000298275.1 Orycteropus afer afer
CCTTGGGTTTCTGAGGCAGTATCACTACGGAAGTAGATTGCCCAACCTTCTTTCCAAGGAGTGGCTGGTGGGTTTGAACCACCAGCCTTCTGGTTGGCAGTCAAGTGTCTTAGGCACTACGTTACCTGGACAAATCTAGAGCAGATATGGATACTGTATGCATTCTCTCCAAAGCACCACTGAGAAAATCATGGTATAGTTTCCTAGAGTGTTTGAGCAATGTCATGGCCTTTTCTGCCAATAATTGTATTTCAATCATATCCTAGCTTAAAACTATGATCAGGTAGAAATCCAGTGCTTGGTCTAGGACATGATGGGCTTTCATTCTTGTACTGCTTAACATAAACTGTATGACACATGAGATATTAAGTTGGGATTATGCTGAAGCAGTATATCATTAAAAGGAAATTTTTGTATGACAACAGGTTCAAATAGATCAAAATTCACAACTGTCATCCATTGTTCTTATTCTACACCTTTGCCCATTCATTGTGTTATCTATTTCTCAAATCTTAGTATTAATCTTCTGGATCTTGGTTTACTGTTTTTGTATCATTTCTAATTTTTTGTTTACTTTATTCATTTTTCTTGTATATTTTTTTCTAAATATTCTGGAGTTTTGTTTGTGTTTTTCTTGATCTTGTCAGGGTTTTCCTTGGTCTGTCTCTTGGTCACTTGAAGGTAACTGTAACTCTGGTTACCAAGTGCCTCTCTGACAAGAGTATACCACAATGGGGATGGCTTAAACAAACAGGAATTTATTCTTACAATCTAGAGACTTGAAGTCCAAGTTCAAAGTGCCAAGCCCTAAGGGCTTGGTGAAAGCTCTTTGACCTTGGGGTCCAGCTCTGCCTCCTGCTCCTGGCCCACTGGAGCTAGAGGCATTTCTTCATTCAGGCAGCTGCTGGCTGCTGAGGCTGAGAAGCCTAAGGTTGACAAGTAAAAAGGTACAGTCCCGATGTTACCAAACCACATGTCAGGCCACTCATTTAAGTCTATTGTAAGTCCCATTGTAAGTCGCAAGGTTGGCAGAGTATAGCAGGCTGCTGAACAATGACATGTCTATGTGCAGGGTCCAAGCATGCCATAAAGTAGAGACCATTCCCAAAGCTGCTTCTTATATATGGGAAGCAGACCATATACCAAAAGGCAGCTACTCAGCTGCTTGTGGTAGAT
>NW_006922469.1:271374-272947 GCF_000298275.1 Orycteropus afer afer
ACACACATATATACACACACACATTTGTTCTTCTGTGCATAGGGTCACTATGAGTCAGAGATGACTCAACAGCATCTAACAACAACAGAAAATATATATAGATACATATATATCAGAGATGACTCAACAGCACCTTTACAATAGCAAATACACACATATATACATATGTATATGTATGTATGTGTGTGTGTGTGTGTGTGTGTGTATATATATATATTTGTTGTTGTTATTAGGTGCTGTTGAGTCATCTCTGACTTGTAGTGACCCTATGCAAGAAGAACAAAACGTCTCCTGGTCCTGTGTTAGCTCTGCGATCCCTGCTATACTTGAGCACATTGTGGCAGCCACTGTGTCAATCCATTTCCTTGAGGGTCTTCCCCTCTTTCTTTGACTCTCCACCTTCCCAAGCATGACATCCTTCTCTAGGAAATGGTCCTTTCTGACAACATGACCAAAGTAAGGGAGATGAACTCTGGCCCTTCTTGCTTCAAAGGAGCATTCCGGCTGCACTTCCTCCAGGACAGATCTGTTAGTTCTTTTAGCAGTCCATGGTACTTCCGCATTCTTCACCAGCACCACATCTCAAAAGCATCAATTCTTACTTGGTCTTTCTTATTTACTGTCCAGGTCTCACATATATACGAGGCAATTGAAAATATCATGTCTTGTATCAGGTGCAGATTAGTCTACAAGGAGACATCTTTGCTCCTCAGCACTTGAAATAGATCCTTTGCAGCTGACTTGCCCTGTGCTATACATCGTCTGATGTCCTGGCTGCTGCTTCCATTGGCATCGATTGTAGAACTAAGTAATGTGAAGTACTTGACAACCTCAATCTTTTCTCCATTTATCTTGATGCTGCTTATAGGTCCAGTTGTGAGTATTTTTGTTTTCTTTATACTAAGATCTAATCCACACTGTAGACTGTATTCTTCAATCTTCATCAGTAAGTGCTTCAAGTCGTCCTCACTTTCAGTAAGCAAAGTTGTGTCATCTGTGTATCACAGGTTGGTAATGAGTCCTCCTCCAATCCTGATACCACATCTTCTTCATATAGTGCAGCTTTTGGATTATTTGCTCAGCATACAGATTGAATAAATATGGGGAAAGGATACAACCCTGACACACTCCCTTCCTGATTTTAAACTATGCAGTGTCCTCTTGTTCTGTTTGAATGACAGCCTCCGGTCAAGGTCCAGGCTCCTCATGAGTACAATCAAGTGTTCGGGAATGCCCATTCTTCGCAATGTCATCCATAATTTGTCATGATCCACACAATCAAATGCCTTTGCATAGTCAATAAAACAAAAGTAAACATCTTTCTGGTATTCTTAGTGCTGAGCCAAGATCCATCTGACAACAGCTATGATATCCCTCATTCCACGTCCTCCTCTGAATCCAGCCTGCACCTTTGGAAGTTCTCAGTCAATATAATGTTGCAAACGTTTTTTAATTATCTTCAGTAAGATTTTATTTGTGTGCAATATTGATATTGCTCAATAATTTCCACATTCTGCAGGATCACCTTTCTTTGGAATGGGTACAAATATGGATCTCTTCCAGTCAGTTGGCC
>NW_006922469.1:274297-274846 GCF_000298275.1 Orycteropus afer afer
ATATCAATCTTTATGCATTCCATTTCATTTTTGCCAACTTCCAAATTCCTAGATTCATACTTTGTACATCCCATATTCTGATTATAAATGGATATTTGCAGCTGTTTATCCTCAATTTGAGTCATGCCACATCACCAAATGGAGGTCTCAAAAGTTTTACTTTATCCATATCAGTAAGGTTGGTCCTACTCTGATGATACACATCTTTTTAAGCTGTATTTTGAAAGCCTTCTGACCTAAGTCCTCATACCTCTGCACTCTATAGGATAATGTTTCTAGGGTATTTATAAAATTGCACAGTAATGTATCAGACACTGTTTCTCTGTTATTCAGAAGGTTTTCCCTGGCCAATTCTTTGAGAAGTAGATGGCCTCTTCCTTCTGCCCAGTCTGTATCACTCACTAAGCTATATTGAAACATGTGCACCATGGCCATCCCTGCCGGACTTGAAACATCACTGCTGCAGCCTCAAGTCCCACAGCAACACACAAGCCAGAACAGTACAACAAACTGACAGACAAGTTTGTCTCCCTAAGCGGTTCAAAACCT
>NW_006922469.1:281081-281662 GCF_000298275.1 Orycteropus afer afer
CCCGTGCTTACCTTGCTCCCAGAGACCCAGTCCCTCTTGGGAATGTGACAAGGGAAAGTGTTCAGTGCAGATCAGTGAGTAAGCCCAAGCCCGCCCATGCTTACCTCGCTCCCGGTTACTAAGAGTGGCATTAGGTAACCAGAATAACATTAAAGAAGGAAAGATAGACTACCAATTCTAAGCTAGAATTTGGACAGGTTGGAATGAAAAGAAATAAGATTGAAGAATGAGACAAATGTATAGGTGAGGAAAAAAGTATCTTTTATGTCTTTGATGAAATATTTTCTGCAATTCAGATAAAAGAATGGTGTCTTATGTTTCCTATGTTGTTGTTGTTAAGTGCCGTTGAGTCATTTCTGACTCATAGCGACCCCCATGCACAGCAGAACGGAACACTGCCTGATCCTGCGCCAGCCCCACAATCCCTGCTATACTTGAGCCATCATCGCAGCCACCATGTCAATCCATCTTGTTGAAGGCCTCTCTCTCTTTCCTCGACCCTCCACCCTACCAAGCATGACATCCTTCTCCAGGGAATGGTCCCTTCTTACAACATGACCAAAATAGGTGAGATGAAGTCT
>NW_006922469.1:282078-283567 GCF_000298275.1 Orycteropus afer afer
CAGTTGACTTTCCCAATGCTACACATCGTCTAATGCTACACATGTTTCCTATAGTGACTAAAATTTAATATTTTTGTTTTCATTAAATCATTAGAAAAGTAACACTGGATAATGTGTTTTATAGGCATTATTTGATGGTATCCTTTGCTGATATTCTGAGTTTTACAAATGTACTTTTCAAAGCTCTACTGCTTATTACTTTAATTCAGTCATTCATTCATTTATTTGTTATATAATTAATCAGTTCATAAAGGTATGTGTTATGAGAATGTTTAAAAACAGTTATAATGCCAGATACCAGGAATATATCTATAAACTTAGTGGTTCATGTCTCTATCTCCAGAGAATTTGCTTTCTTTTCTAACTAAAAATGTATCAAACTAAATAAGAAAGTAAAAATTAAGACTCAAGAAGTTTAGACCTCTTTACTTGCCGTTTAAAATTGTTATCGTCTGTTATATTTAATATTTTGGGCATTGGTTTTTACTTAGCTTCTGTAGTGTTGTGGTTTCACCAAAAAAATCACATTCATTCTATCTGAATGCAAATCCAGATATTTATATAATATGTCTTGTTGTGCACAATCTCTTGTGATTTATTTTAGGTCATGTTGCCAAGCCCTTTCATTGAATAAAATTGTTGTCCCTATGTTTATTTAATTATAATAATTAGTACTTTGAATTTTGATGCCAACTTTTCTCCATCATCTGCCACAGGAGGATAATGGCAATTGAAAAACTAGAATAAAGTGAGAATAATTATTGTGACCTGAACAAATTCTTTTAATCCTCCAAGAAAGTCCTGCCAGCACATCAGCATTTCTTTCCCACAGGGAGGGTAAAGCTCCTTGTCCTCTTTTCCTGCCTCCTCTAAATTGCTGCTCCACATTTACTGTTACAAGAACATCACTGCCCAGTGACCTGTTGTTTTTATTTTATTTATTTTTACTCTTGCCTGCCAAATGGTTAGGAAGCCACAAGCAAGCTGTTTCCTTTTCTGGAAGATAAATTCCCATACACAGACAACCAACCCTGGATAAGTAAATTTCCTTGGTCAATTGATTTACAATTTATCTGGGGCAAGGTTTTGATAGAGATATTAAAAAGGAAGTAAAATTTATAATACTGACATAAGGCCCAGAATCCATTGCTTCTACCAAGAGCAGTTCCATTCTGCACTCCATCAGGCAGGTTAACTCAGCCTTTTGGCTTTTTGGATGTTTTCATTTCCAGAGGTTTCA
Source organism: Orycteropus afer afer (assembly GCF_000298275.1). Taxonomy (NCBI): domain Eukaryota; kingdom Metazoa; phylum Chordata; class Mammalia; order Tubulidentata; family Orycteropodidae; genus Orycteropus; species Orycteropus afer. The sequence goes on from NW_006922469.1 coordinate 283,319, forward strand.
TTCATGCTTTGGGGTTTAAACAAACTTCTGTGTAAGGACCACTCTCTCTGTTAGAGCAAGGCCTTTTGTATACGACAGTAGTACCTCTAGAGTCTCCTGGGTATGCTTGGGAAATATATTCTTAAGCCCCTCCGTTGATTCCTCCTGTTCTCCAGCAGGGGTTAGACAAGCAGTATACCGCCAAAAAAAGATGGAATGAGAACACGGCTATCCATTTCTCTAAGTATGAGATTGATCAAAATTGTAGTT
>NW_006922469.1:284107-285940 GCF_000298275.1 Orycteropus afer afer
GCAAATATTTTGAGACAATGAAATACAAGTAACACAGTGGTGCACACTAGACTGCAAACTACTGGCCCTTTTGTCATATCTTTATTTAAGACAGACCAAAAAGAAACTCCTGGTGATCAATTTTCAAAAATTAACCAAAAAGAAAATAAAAACAAACAAACTCACTGCCTTTGAGTTGATTCCAACTCACAGTGCCCTCTTTGGGTTTCTGAGGCAGGAAATCTTTACTGAAGTAGATCATCCAATCTTCCTTTCATGCAGTGGCTGGTGAGTTTGAACCTCCAGCCCTCTGATTAGCAGTCAAGTGCCTTAGGCACTAATTATATAGGTAACAACAAAACATTGTCTGACTCTCTTTCTTTGAACATCATCAGGAGGAGTCCATTATTAGAGGAACACATAATGCTGGATGACAGAGGGTCACTAAGGGCATGGGTGGCCCTCAATAAGATGAATTGACACACAGTAGCTGCAATGATGGCCTTGAACATACAGGCAGTTGTAACAATGGTGTAGGACTATTGTATATGAAGTCACCATGAATTGGAGTCAACAATAATGCTTGGCACATAGAAGATGCTTAGTAAATTTGTGCTATATGGATCTTCTAAGTTTTCTTGCTAGGATTTTTTGCTACAAAAGAGACAGAGAAAGATCTGTGGAATCTGGCATATTAGAAATGTGACAATTGATTTTCCTTGAAATTTACAATATTAAAGTAGAATGTGGATCTTTGAACTTCAAGTGACAGACCTTTTTTTCATGGAAAAATAAGAGGATCCAATGCACCTTATTAAGAAGAATCAAGCAAATCAAGCCAATATCTATTTTGTTAACACTATTAGCCTAAAAGAATTGTACTTGATGTTTAGGAGCTCTGGTTGCATAGTGCCTAAGGCACTTGATTGAACCACAAGGCTGGTGGTTCAAACCCACCAGACACTCCTCAGAAGGAAGCTTGGGCAATCTACTTCTGTAGTGATACTGCCTTGGAAACCCAGGGAGGGGTCGCTATGAGTCAGGTCTGACTCAATGGCACATAGCAACAACAACAACAACCAATTGTATAATAAATAAAATTGCAATTTTTACTTAGTTGATAATACAATAAAATATCTGAAATTAAAAATAAATAAATAAACTACAAAGATGGAACTTTGATTTCTTTAAATATTTTTCATCACTTCTTTGCTCCCTTTATCTGAAATCAAAATTAACTAAAAGGCATGAGTCCATCTAGAGAGAATTGCTCTTTGCTATATTTTATTTTCCCAGATATATAATTACTTGTTGTTGTTATGTGCCGTCGAGTCAAACCCAACTCATAGTGACCCCTCCTTAGGTTTCTGAGGCGATATCACTAAGGAAGTAGATACCTCAAACTTCCTCCTAGGCGTGGCTGGTGGGTTTGAACCTCCAGCATTCTGGTTAACAATCAAGTGCCTTAGGTACTACACTACCAGAGCACCCTATATAATTACTATTAAAACTCAAAAAGAGGACAGAAACAATTGCTTGGTCATAGTCATTCTTTAATTATAGTATGTAGAGATGCACAAATCTATCCTAAATCTCCAACATTTCCAGTTATATCAAGTTATATTGATCCTACTTCTGCCCATGTTCAATAAAAAAAAAAAAAATTGAAACTGACTCTATTGTACATTCTTAGATTTTGCCCTTTGTCTTATTATTATTATTGAAAATATTGTTTAATTCCACACAAAATAGTTTATTATTACAATTCATCCTAAAGGAATCCAATAAAAACCACTCCTCCCTACAAAAGAGTTTTCCCAGCATCAAGCTGAAATTGATTATTTTTCCTTAAAC
>NW_006922469.1:287190-296475 GCF_000298275.1 Orycteropus afer afer
CGAAGGTTGTTTTTATCTTTTTGCTATTTTGAACAATGTTGTAAGGATCATTGGTGTGTATATATCTATTTGTGTCACTGCTTTTATTCTCTTGGATATATACTTATCAGTGGGATCGCTGGATAATAAGGTATTTCTATTTCTAATATTTTGAGAAAGCACCATAACATTTTCCATAGCGGTTGTACCATTTTACAGTCACACCAGCAGTGCTCCAATCTGCAACATCATCAGTATTTGTTGTTGTCCTATCTGTTTTTTTATTATCATTGCCATTTTAACCAGGATGAGATGATATCTCACTGTAGTTTTTATTTACATCTTTGTAATGGTAAATGATCATGAGCATATTTTAATGTATTATTTTCCAGAATGTTCTGTTTGATGAAATATGTGTTCATGTCCTTTGCCCATTTTTTAATTTGGTTATTTTTCTCTTTGTTGTTGAATTGTTGCAGGTTTTTATATATTTTAGAGATTAGATGCTTGTTACATAAATTTCTTTCCCCCTGCCCCTGTGGAACAAGGGATATCATTGCTGATGTCAGATGGATCTTAGCTGAAAGCAAAGAATACCAGAAAGATGTTTACATATGTTTCATTGACTGCAGAAGCATTTGATTATGTGGATCATAACAAATTGTGGATAACATTGAGAAGAATGGGAATTCCAGAACACCTGATTGTACTTATGATGTACCTGTACGTAGATCAGAAGACTGTCTTTCAAACAGACCCAGAGCATAGTGCAGGGTTTAAAATCAGGAAGGGAGGGCATCAGGGTTATGTCCCTTCACCATACTTGTTCAGTCTGTATGCTGAGCAAATAATCCAAGAAGCTGGATTATATGAAGAAGAACGTGGCATCAGGATTGGAGGAAGACTCATTGACAACCTGTGATATGCAGATGACAAAACTTAGCTTGCTGAAAGTGAGGATAATTTAAAGCACTTACTGATGAAGATTAAGGACTACACTCTGCAGTATGGATTATACTGAATATGAAGAAAACTAAAATTTTCACAACTGGTCCAATAAACGGCTTCATGTTAATGGAGAAAAGATTGATATTGTCAAAGACTTCCTATTACTTGGTTCTACAATCAACACTAATGGGAGTAGCAATCAAGGCACTAGACAATGTATTGCATCAGGCAAATCTACTGCACTTAAAGACCTCTTGCAAGTGATGAAGAGCAAAGATATTTCCTTGAAGACTGAAGTGTGCCTAACCCTGCTATGGTATTTTCAATTGCCTCTTATGCATGTGAGAGCTGGACAATGAATAAGGAAGATCAAAGAAAATTTGATGTTTTTGAATTGTGGAGAAGAAGGGTAACAGTCCCATGGTCTGCGAAAAGGAGTAACAGATCTGTCCTGAAAGAAGTGCAGTGGGAATGCTGGAAACGAGAATGGCCAGATTTTGTCTCGCCTACTTTGGTCATGTTGTTAGGAATGAATGTCTCCATTCCCTGGAGAAGGATTATCATGCTTGGTAAAGTGGGAGGTCAATGAAGAATGGGAAGGCCCTCAATGAGATAGACTGACACAGTGGCTGCAACAGTGGGCTCAGGAACAGTAAGGATCATGAGGCTGGCCCAAAACCAGTGTTATGTTCTGCTGTGTATACAGTTGCTGTGAGTCAGAAGACTTGATGGCATTTATCAGTAACATATAAGTTTTTGCTGAAGATTTTATCCTGTTTGATAGGCTCTCTTTTTACTTTTTTTTTTTTGGCTAAGTCTTTTGATTAGCAAATGAAGTTCTGGCTATTTAAACTATCTTTTGCTGTTCATGCATTGTTAGTTGTTTTTAATAGGCAATTTATGTCAATAATTAGTTCCCTTAACTTTTGCTCCTATATTATCTTCCAGAAACTGGATAGTTTTAGTTTAAAATTCAGATATTTGATCAGTTTTGAGTTAGGTTTTATGTATGGTATTACATATGGGTCCTGATCATTTTTCTGCAAGTAGATCATAAGTTTTGCCAGCACTGTTAGCTAAGGAGACTGTTTTTTCCCTAATGAATGGATTTGATACTTTTTGAAGATTGGCTGCCCATAGATGGATGAATTTACTGTCCCATTTGTCTATGGCTCTGTCAATGAACCAGTACCAAGCTATTTTGATTCCTCTGGCTGTACAATAAGCTTTGAGATTGGGAAGTGTGAGACCTACTACTTTATTTTTTTCTTCAATATTGGTGTAGTCATTCAAGCCTCTTTATTTTCCAAATAAAGTTGCAGAGTGCTTTTTTTTTTCCATTTCATTAAAGAATATTGGGGTTTAGATAGTCATTGCATAATATCTATAGAGAGTTTTGCTATATTGACTTTTCACAATGTTAAGTCTTCCAATCCATGAACAAGTAATGTTTTTCCATTTATATAGGTCTCTTAATTTCTTGCAGCAATGTTTCATATATTGCCTTGTATAAGTATTTTACATTCCTGTTTAGATTTATTCCTAGGTGTGTTATCCTTAGGAGCTGTGGTAGTGTAGTGCCTAAGGCAATTGACTGCTAACCAGAAGGCTAGCAGTTCAAACCTACCAGCCACTCCTCAGAAGGAAGTTTGGACAATCTACTTCCTGAGAAATACCACCTCGGAAACCTAAGGAGGTGTCGCTATGAGTTGGGTCCTAGTAGACGGCTCTTAACAACAAATATCATCCTCTGAGCTCCATTCTACGTGGTATTGCTGTTTTGATCTTCTTTTCAGATCCCCCTTGTTAGGATAGAGAAAAATAATTGATTTTAGTGTGTTGATCTTATACTCTACCACTTTTCTTAAACTTTCTATTAATTAATGTAACTTTTTGGTGTAGTGTCTGGAATTTTGTACGTATAGGATCATGTCACCTGCACATAAAGATAGTTTTACTGCACATAAAGATAGTTTTGATTTCCAATTTAGATACCCTTTATTTCCCTTTTTTGCATTATTGTTTTAGCTAGGAATTTCAGTAAAATATTAAGCAAGTGTGATGATAAAGATTGTCCTTTTCTCATTCCCATTATAAGGAGGAATACTCTCAAAATTTCTCCATTGAGAATAATGTTTACTGTTTGTTTTGCACATATGCTCTTGACTTGTTGAGGAATTTTCCTTCTATTCCTATTTTACTGCAATTTTTTTTATCAGTAAACAGTGTTAAGATTTTATCAAATGCCTTTTTTACATTGACAGATGTTTTTGTGACTGTTTTCCTTTGTTTTATTTAGTGAATTATATTAAATGATTATCCAATATCAAACCATCCTTTCATCCTTCGTATGAATCCCATGTGATCATGATTTACACACACACATATACATATACATATGTGTGTGTGTGTGTGTGTGTGTGTGTGTGTATATATATATATATATATGCTGATGAATTACTGTGGCTAGAATTTTGAGAGTTTTGTGTCTATATTCATGAGGGATGTCATTCTGTATTTATTGATTTATTTTTCACTAGTGTTTTGCCTGGCATTTGTATCAGAGTTATACTGGCTTTATAGCATGAATTACAGAGTATGAATTCCTTCAATATTTTGTGAAATAGTTTGAGTAGAATTGGTATTGATTCTTTCTAAATGTTTAGTAGAATTCTCCAGTGGATGTTCTGATGAGAGACTTTTTGTTATTGGGAGTTTTTTTTTTTTTTTTAGTGACAACTTCAGTTTCTTCTTTTGTTATGGATTTATTCAAATTTTCCATCTCTTTTTGTGTGAGGTTGCACAAATATTGCATTTCTAGAAATCAGTTCATTTATTCTGTTTTCTTTTCTTTCTTTCTTTCTTTCTTTTTTATTTTTTATAGGAAGTTCAATTTATTGGCAGGCACAGGTCACATGGAACAGTGCTCCCAAGCCCTTCATGAATGCAGAAACTGCCACTTAGCCAAAGGGACAATGATTGGGGATGTATTTGACTTCACAGCCATCTGGGATGACGTGCCTCTCAGCCACCACATGTTTATACTCATCAGCATTAAACTTGGTAAAGCCCCACTTCTTACAGGTGTGGATCTTCTGGCCCCAGGGAACTTGAACGTGGCCCTGTGTAGGGCCTCAATCACATGATCCTTGTTTTGAAGCTTGGTATAGATGGGCATGATGACTTGGCCAATGTGGATCCTGGACACTGTAACCTGGGTTTTCCAAAGGAACCTCACATACCCATTTGAGTCTAAATTAGAGGCAGCAGAGATTAGTGAGGCCAGAGGCATGAGAGAGAGAAAATAAGCTATCTCCAAAGTCCCTTAGGTCAACCCGTACATGCCAGCTGTCTGAGTACACAACCAAGGAGGCTACTATTTGCAACCATTTCACACTGGCCCCTACAGGAAAGGAGAACTGCTGGCTTAATCGACTGCAGATATTATATGTTTTCAAATTTACTGAAGTAAAATTATCCATAATATTATCTTATGGTCTTCCTTATTAGAGTTGGTTCTACTGTAATCATTCATCTCATTTTTATTTTGGTTATTTGGATCTTCTCCTTTTCATTTCTTTTGCTTTTTTGGCCAATGGCTTGTCAATTTTATTGATCCTGTCAAAGAATTAACTTCTAGTCTTGTTGATTTTTTCTATTGTTTTCCTGGTTTCTATTTCATTTATTTTTGCTGTGATCTTTATTACTTCCTTTGATCTAAAGACTGGATTTCTTTTGATGCTTCTTTTTTAATTGTTGTAAGGTTAACATATTTATTTTAGCTCTTTTTCTGTGATGTGTGTATTTATTACTACATATTCTCTGAGCACTACTTTTGCTGTGTGCCAAAAGTTTTGTATGATGTATTTTCATTCTCATATGATTCTAAGAATATCTTTTACTTCAATTTTATTTTATTCTACTGCCCACAAATTTTTAAGTAAGCTGTTAATAAGTTTTAATGTATTTATATTTTTCCTTGTCCTTTCCATTATTTATTTCTAGTTTTTAGTGTTATGAGTGGAGAAGATGCTTTGTATTATTTCAATGTCATTAAATTTACTGAGCATTGTTTAGTGGCCTAAATAATGGCCTATTCTGACAAATGATTCATGTTCATTGGAGAAGAATGTTACTGTGCTGCTATTGGAGCATGTGCTCTCTATATGTCTATGACATAGTGTTGATTGATTGTGTTATTTAGATCTTCTATTTTTTGTTTAACTTCCTTTGAGTTATTCTGTGTATCATTAAAAGTACAGTGCTAAATAAAGTCTCATTCTATTACTGTAGAACTGCCTACTTTTTTTTTTTTTCTATTCTGCTGTGGTATATTTTATGTATGTTGCAGCTCTGTCATTGGGTATATAAATATTTATTATGATTATGATATCCTGGTAGACTGATCATTATGTAATCATTATACGATAACCTTCTTTGTCTCTTATAATTGATTTTAACTTAAAGTATATTTTATTGCCACTCCTGCTCTTTTTGTTATTATTTATTTGGTATATATATATTTTCAACCTTTAATTTTTAGCCTATTCATTTCTTTGTGTGTAAGGTGTGTCTCCTAGAGGTAACATATTGGTTTGTGATGTTGCTTTTATTCATTCTGCCACTGTCTGCCCCTTCACTGATACATTTAAACCATTTACACTCAGTGTTATTATCAATAGGCATGAATTGACTACTGGCACCTAGTTACATATATTGTGTGTGTATATGTGTATGTGATACTAACAGTTTCTTTGTTCTGCTTAATTTTCTGTGCTGTTATTTTTTGTTTATGAATTTTACTTTTGTATCTTTCTTTATAGTTGTGATTACTGAGTCTTCTTTTTATTTTCTTCTTCTTGATTATGTTGAATAGTTTTATTAATATCCTGTACTTAAATTACAGAACACTTAATTGTTCTTAAGGAGCTCAGGGGCATAGTGCCTAAGACATTTGAGTGGTAACTAGAAGGCTGGCGGTTCAAACCTACGAGCTACTCCTTGGAAGGAAGATTGGGCAATCTACTTCGTAGTGATACTTCCTCAGAAACCCAAGGAGGGGTCACTATGAGTCAGATCTGACTTGATGGCTGTGAGTTTGAGAATTTGGGCTAATTGTTCTTATGAGGAGCCTGTACATAGACCAGTATGCAGTCATTTGAATAGAACAAGGGAATACTGCATGGTTTAAAATTAGGAAGAGTGTACATTGGGGTTGTAGCCTTTCACTTTATTAATTCAATCTTTATGCTGAGCAGATTATCTGAGAAGTTGAGATAATCTATTAGTCTGAGATTATTCAACTGGAACTAACAACAACTTGGAAATTTACCTATATCTTTCTAAGTTTCAAACACTCTGCTGTGTCTTGATATTTCCTTGATTTCCTTTATGTAGGGACATTCTATGTCTATAGTATTTATTTCCTCTTTTTGTTTTGAAGTTTTCATAGTTTACAGAATAACAACTCTGGTTCCCTGTTTTTAATTTTACAGCTTTATTTTCCTTTTGAGATTTCTTCATGTGGTTTGTATCTAGGTGATATTGTCTTGTGTCTTGATCTCAAGTACTTGTCTGACGTCATTGATGCTCTGTCCAAATGACTCATTTTAATGTATCTTGTAAGAGTAAACTTTTTTTTATTTTAATTTCATTTTTTCCAAATTCCCTTTATTTTTGTTTATCTGAGAATATCTTAGTTTCTCTACCATACAAGAAAGACAATTTTCTGGATATATGTTTCTTGATTAGCAATTCATTTCTTTCAGAATTTTATATAGGTCATCTCACTGTCTTCTTGCCTGAGTTTATGGTAAGAAATCAGCACTTAGTCTTATTGGTGTCCTTCTGTATGTGTTATTTTTATTCTCACAAGCTGCTCTCAGAATTCTTTCTTTGTCTATTGTTTTTGGAAAGTTTGATTATGACATGTTTTGGTGACCTTCTTTTGAGGTCTACCCTGAATAGAATTCTTTAAACTTCTTGATGGAAACTTTCTCCTCTTTCATATTGGGGAATTTTTCTGTCAATAAATCTTCAAAACTTCTCTCTCTCTCTCTTTTTTTCTCTCTCACTCTCTCTCTCTGTTTTTCCCTCATTTCCTCTTCTGCAATTCCAATTACATGTAAATTCTTCTTCTTGATAGGCTCTCATGAAACTCTTAGGCATTCTTAATTTTTCATCATTTTTTTTTTTCTGATTGTTCCTCAAACATATTTGTATCAATGGATTTTTCCTCTACTTCACTGATTCTTTCCTCCATTGATTCACTTCTACTTCTATTTCTTTCCATTGAGTTATCTCTTCCTGATATTTCATTGTTAACTCTCTGGATTTCTATTTGTCGTTTCTCTATGGTTGCTAATCTGTTTACTTTATCATCTGTGTGTGTGTGTGTGTGTGTGTGTTGATTTCCTGAATTCTAAGGTTTTGTCTGTGTTGTACATGTTTTCCTTGGTCTCTTTGTTATTGTTTTAGGTGCTATTGAGTCAGAGGATCTTATATCTAAGTCTTCAGAATTCCTTATTAGGTAGTTCTATTGCCATTTCTTCCTAGAAAGAGTTTTTTTTTTTTTTTTTTTACCCTTTATTTTGATGATTTATTATGCCACTGTATCCTGTTTCTTTGTTTGATTAGTTATTGTCTGCTTTCTCTGAGGCATTAAGTTAAGTAGAGGTGGGAGAGTAGGTTCTTTCAATGATACTGGAAGACAAGTATTACATGGTCAGTGTCCCTACACAACCAATTTTGGATTATAGGGTCCTTCTAGGTTGGTGCTAGAAATTGGTGCATCCTATGAAGCTCAGGACAGGATATCTCCATAGCAGCTATGAGGGAGTGTTTTCCAAGTATATGGGATATGCCCTCTGTGTATGTATGAATTGATATCTCAGTAGATGATGTGAAATCAAAAGTTTTCAGTGTATGTACAGTCAGTCTGCTGGGATTGTCTGGGTGTTAGATGTGTGAAATTGTGACTGAGTGGGTGTTGTATGAAGGCACTAGTAATTCCTGTTCATTATTGTGCAGAGGTGCAGATGGCATCTATCAAGATGTGATGGGTATTACTTATGCAGTGATGCACATGGCCAGTCCCTTGCCAGGTATGGGTGCAAGACATGCTTTTCCTAATTGCTGGGTTATGGAATCTGTGGTTGCACTACAGTGGTTGCCAGGTGATAGTGATCAGCATGATGGTGTACAGTTCACTGGTCTCTAGACAGGCAATGTGGGAGCCTGCACTGCTGCTTTTGGGGGTGAAATGGAGGGGAGAATGGGGCTTGCATCACCAATCACTGAGTGGGAGGCACAAAAACATGTGCCACTAGTAGTCAGGGAAATAGATACTGGGGGAGGGCAGATGAGATAAGAGCACAACTCAAGGAGCCAGTTAGAGTTCTGGCAGTGCCTTGCAGATTGCAGAGTGGGCAGGAGTACCTGCACTGCCAGTTGCTAGTCTAGTGGTTTGAAACCACACACCCTGGCTGTAGGGGCAGTAGGATAGTGGTTGACAGAATCTCACCTCACCAGCCAGCAGGGAGATTGTATAGCATTAGGTGGAAGTACATGATGCCAATATCTGGGGTAGCAGACACACAAGCCACAATCTACTGAGTGTACATTTCCATCCACCAGAAGAATGGGATGGTGGCAAGCAGTAGCATGTACTGCCAATTACTGATGCAATGTGGGTGTGATCTTGCAACACACAATCCACTGTAGTGTGTGCCACTGGCCACTGGGGGAGTGGGGTGGCAACAAGTGTGAGAGTGTGCCACCAGTCACTGGAGTGGCATGAGGATTGTATGACACATGATCCTTGGGAGTATGTGCCACCAACTACTAGGGGAGCAGAATAATGAAGGACAATATGAGGAGTGGACTCTCTGTGAACCCTGCTGGCTATCTTCACATTTGTATAGGAGCACTCACCTTGAACCACCAGATGGAGGAGTTATGTCCACTTGTCAAGTAGACTGGGATGTGGGGGCACACTTCTGATCACGAGGAGGGCAGGGTGGGGGTGGTTAGAGAGTGTGTGGATCATAACAAATTATGGAAAACACTGTGAAGAACTGGAATTTCAGAACATTTGATTGGGCTCATGAGGAACCAGTACATAAATGAAGAAACTGACATTTGAACAGAATAAGGGGATAGTTGTTGTTGTTGTTGTTATGTGCCGTCGAGTCGGCCCCGACTCATAGAGACCCCTCCTTGGGTTTCCAAGGCAGTATCACTACGGAAGTAGGAAAGGGGGTAGAGCATGGTTTAAAAACAGAGAGTGTGAATCAGAGTTGTATCCTTTCACCTCCCTTATTCAACCTGTATGCTGAGCCAATAATATGAGAAGCTGGA
>NW_006922469.1:301460-302419 GCF_000298275.1 Orycteropus afer afer
TGACACAACTGTGCTTGCTGAAATCAAAGAGGGTTGAAGCACTTACAGATGGAGATCAAAGACTACATCCTTCAGTATAGATTACATCTGCATATAAAGAAAAGAAAAGTCCTCATCACTGGACCAATAAGCAACATCATGGTAAAAGGAAAAATATGTTGAATTTATCAGGAATTTCCTTTTACTTGGACCCATAATCAATGTCTATTGAAGAAGTAGTACATTGAACAAATCTGTTGTAACAGACTTCTTTAAAGTGTTAAAAGCAAAGAAGTTACATGAGGATTAAGGTGCTCCTGACCCAAGCCACAGGTATTTTCAATCCCCTCACACACATGTGAAAGCTGGGCAAGGAATAAGGAAGACTGCAGAAAAATCAATGCCTTTGAATTATGGTTTTGGTGAAGAATATTGGACATGTTATGGACTTCCAGAAGAATGAACAAATCTCTCCTGAAAGAAGTACTGTCAATACACTCTTTAGAAGGGATGATGGTGAGACTTTGTCTTATACATTTTGGACATGTTATCAAGAGAGACCAGTCCCTGAAGAAGTATATCATGTTGGGTAAAATAGATGGTCAGGGAAAAAAAGGAAGATCTTCATTTAGATGGATCAACATAGTCACTGCAACAATGGGTTCAAACATACCAGTGATTTTGAAGATGGCACCAGACATATTTTAAAATGTTATACATGGGGTCACTAAGAGTCTAAACCAACTCAATAGCACCTAACAAGGACATATTGATAGTGAGATTCGTGATGAGCACATTTTCATGTGCTTTTGGGTGAAATGTGTAGTCCTTTGTCCATTTTCTGCTAGGCTTATCTTTTTGTTGTTAACTTTTAGTTGACTTTTGATTGTATATCACATTCATTATTGTTCTGGAGTCCATTACAGCACATGTTGTTGAATAACTTAGATATTTTAATTTTGACCTATTATTGTGTAGGA
>NW_006922469.1:303139-304079 GCF_000298275.1 Orycteropus afer afer
TTTCTTATAATCATCACCTTGATCACCATCTTCTCAATAGTTTCATGTTCTTACACTGTTGAGTTTGTTTTGTTTTGTTTTGAATAAATGTATTCCCCTCTGATACTTTTCTATCTGGCAAATTTTATTCACCGAATCAGATGAAGTCCAAATATGTTTGCCTTGGAAAGATTTACCTCATATTTTAGCAGAATTGGCCACATTCTCTTTTGCATTTCTGAACTAATTTGTTCATACATCATTGCATTGTTGTTGTTGTTAGGTGCCATTAAGTTGACTCTGACTTATAGTGACCCTATGTATGACAGAATGAAACACTGCCCAGTCCTGTGCCAGCCTCACAATACTTGCTATACTGGAACCCATCATTTTAGCCACTGTATCAATCCATCTCATTGAGGGCCTTCCCCTTTTTCGCTGACCCTCCACATTACCAAGCATAATATCCTTCTCCAGGAATGGTCCCTTCTGATAACATGACTAAAGTAGATCAGATAAAGTCCGGCCATTTTCACTTCAAAAGAGCATTCTAGCTACACTTCCTGAAGGCAGATTTGTTAGTGCTTTTGGCAGTCCATGGTACTTTCAGTATTCTTCACCACCACCACAACCCAAAGGCATCAACTCTTCTTTGGTCTTCCTTATTCATTGTCCAACTCTCATGCATATGACCCAATTGAAAATACCATGGGTTGGATTAGCTGCACCTTAGTCATCAAAGAGAAAGCTTTGGTCTTCAGGCCTTTAAAGAGATCTTTTGCAGCAGATTTTCCCAGTACAATATGCCATCTGATGTCTTGACTGTTGCTTCTATTGTTGTTGATCCTGGAACCAAGTAATATGAAATCTTTGACAACTTCAATCTTTTCTCCATTTATCATGATGCTGCTTATTGGCCTGGTTGTGAGGATTTTCATTTTTTTAATATTAAGATGTAATC
>NW_006922469.1:305099-307118 GCF_000298275.1 Orycteropus afer afer
AGACTATAATATTATGGGAGTAGAAGTCTTATCCTTCTCCTTTGGAGTAGCTCATGGCTTCTAACTGCCAACCTTTCAATGATCAGCCAAGAACTTAACCTTTGTTTCATGAGGGATTCTTAGCCTACTTTTACTTGGTAATTAATGGATATATGATGGTATTAATCAATGTTCTTACTTTTTATGATTATAAGGAGTAAACACATCTTTAGGTAGCTCTGGTAGCATAGTGCCTAAGGCATTTGACTGCTAACCAAAAGGCTGGTGGTTCAATTCCACCAGCCACTCCTCGGAAGGAAGGTTGGGCAACTTACTTGCATAGTGATATCATCTTGAAACCCAAGGAGGGGTCGCCATGAGATGGGTCTGACTTGACAACACATAACAACTACAACAACAACAACAAAAGATATCTTTGCTATCACTTTTTTGGACAAAACACCACATAGAAAATAATATAGAAACTACATGAAAAATTACAATTACTTTTTAAAAAAAATAAAAAAAGAAACAAACAAGCAAATAAAAGCTGAACTTCCCTACATAGTTTATCCTCATAAAAACTACACTGGAACTAGGGCAGCAAGTTTTAGGTGTTTATCACTTGATCAGGATCCTGTTCAGACTTATGTTCTCTCCAGGAGGCCTTCACAGATTTTCAAGTTTGGACCAAGAACCATTCATATAAGCTCTCAGATATTGTTTGTACATTGCAGCATTTTTAAACTATTGGATAATGTTGTTTCCTTTACTTTGAGATGTGGTCCATATGGAAGGCTGTAGTCTTTGATCTTCATCAGTAAGTGCTTCAAGTCATTTTCACTTTCAGCAAGTAAGGTTGTGTCATCTGTCTGTAACAGGTTGTTAAAGACTCTTCCTTCCATCTAAAGGCTGCATTCTTCTTTAGACAGTCTCTATCATTTTCCTTTTATTTGGATCCACAATGAACATCCATGGAAGCAGCAGTCAAGAAATCAGATGACATATTGCACTGGGTAAATCTGTTGCAAAAGATCTTTGAAGGCTAAAGGGTGCATGAGTCAAGCAATGTTATTTTCAATAGCCTCATATGCATGTGAAAGCTGGACAGTGAATGAAGAAGACTGGAAGAAGATTGTGAGGATAATGCAAGGCCAGGTAGTCTTTTGTTCTATTGTACATAGAGTCACCATGAGTTGGAGTGACTCAGTGGCACCTAAAACAACAGCAACTGTATTTATGCTTCACATTGTGCTTCTAGAATGTTGGTGATGTTAAGCAGATTCTGACACATAGATACCTTATATGATAGAGGAAAATAGCCGCATGGGGAATCCTAGGCTGCAATTTTTACAGAAGTTAATCACGAGATCTTTTCTCTCTTGGAGACTCTGGTGGGCTCAAACTACTGACCTTTACATTTGACGCAAATGCTCTTAACTATTGTATCGCAGGGCTCCTTGTAAGTGTTGTTGTTGTTGTTATGTGCCATCGAGTCGGACCTGACTCATAGTGACCCCTCTTTGGATTTCCGAGGCAGTATCACTATGGAAGTAGATTGCCCCATCTTCCTTCCAAGGAGTGACTGGTGGCTTTGAACTGCCAGCCTTCTAGTTAGCAGTCAAATGCTTTAGGCACTACGCTACCAGAGCTCCTAAATGATTATTTGTTGAGTCAATATATTTCAGAAGAATGAGTTAACAGGCTCTGATTAATTCCAAATTTGAATTACCTAAACTTTTCAATCTAACATTTCAGGGAAGTGTTCTCTACTTTCCTAAGCACTAAGTTGTTTCATTGTTCCTTTATGCACATTGTAAGACTGAAAATTGAAGGGAATTTGAGAGAAAATTTCATCATATCTTTTTTTTTTTTTTTTTAAACTCTAAAAGTTTCAAATAGATGATTTTTTTTTTTCTTTGTAAGGGTAGTACAACACCATAAAATTATTTATATAGAATTCAATAGTTAGCATTATGGGAGCTCTGGTAACATAGTGGCTAAGGCACTTGACTGATAACCAGAGGGCTGGTGGTTCAA
>NW_006922469.1:309153-310234 GCF_000298275.1 Orycteropus afer afer
AGTCTGTTGTACATAGGGTAGCTGAGTCAGAGCCAACTCGACATCACCTAACAAGAACAACAACATTTGCCATCAAAAGGAATATTCCAAGTCCTATCCTGAATTACAGTAGTGTTGTTGTTGTGTGCTGTCAAGTTGTCTTCAACTCATAGTGACCTCTCCTTGGGTTTCTGAGGCAGTATCTCTACGGAAGTAGATTGCCCAGTGTTAGTAATAGGTTACAATACTGTTAGTAACAGGATAAGGAGCTCTGGTAGTGTAGTGCCTTGGCACTTGACTGCTAACCAGAAGGCTAACGGTTCAAACCCACCAGCCATTGCTCATAAGGAAGATTGGGCAATCTACTTCTAAAGTGATACCACCTCAGAAATCTAAGGAGGGGTCATTATGAGTTGGGTCTGACTCGATGGCACTTAACAACAACAAAATGATAATATCCATGTGGCTGCAAAGCAGTTAATAAGACTATTATTCAAATTTACACACACACCTCTAAAGGCAAAAATGAAGAAATTGAAGATTTTTAACAACTTCTGCAGTCTCAATTTGACCAAACATGCAATCAAGATATATTGATAATTACTGTTCTTTGGAATGCAAATACTGGGAACAAAGAAGAGTCATCTGTAATTGGAAACCATGGCCTTGGTGATATAAATGAGTCTGGAGATTGCATGGTAAAATTCTGCAAGTCTCATGACTTATTCTTTGAATACACAATTTTTTTCAGTAACAAAAAATTGTAGCTTTATATATAGACTTGGCCAAGTGGAATACACAGGAGTCAAATTGACTACATCATTGGAATGACTCAGCAATCAAATTGACTACATATTTGGAAAGAAATGATGGAGAAGCTCAATACCATCAGTGAGAATAAGGCCAGTGGCTGACAGTACAAATGTAAGTTGAAGTGGAGTAAAATAAAACAAATGTATGAGACTCAAAGTATAATCCTGAGTATGTACCACCTGAATTTTGAAATTATCACAATAATAAATTTGATGCATTGAACACAGATGACTTGTGGGATGACATAAGGACCAACATCCATGAAAAAAGCAAAACTATGATTTAAAAG
>NW_006922469.1:310334-311645 GCF_000298275.1 Orycteropus afer afer
AGATATGTACCAGGGTTGTATCCTTTCACCATATTTATTCAATCTGTATGCTGAACAGATAATCCAAGAAGACAGACTATATGAGGAACGTGTCACCAAAATTAGAAGCTTCATTAACAAACTGCAATATGCAGATGACACAACCTCACTTGCTGAATGTGAAGAAAACTTGAAGCATTTTAAAGACTTCTTTAAACTGTTCAACAGCAAAGATGTCACTTTGACCACTAAAGTGCACCTGACCCAAGTTATATTATGACACAGCTTTACTTGCTGAGAGTCAGAAAGACTTAAAATAATTTAAAGACATATTTAAAATGCTAAACAGTAAAGATGTGACTTTGAAGACTAAAGTTTGCCTGACCCAAGCATGACATTTTCAATAACTTCATACATTTGTAAAATATAAAGATCAAAGACTACAGCCTTCAGTATGGACTACACCTCAATATAAAGAAAAAAGTAAAAATCCTCATAACTGGGCCAGTGACTAACATCAAGATAGATTGGCATAATGGATGCAAGAGTGGACTCAAGGAAAGCAACAATTGTGAGGATAGTGCAGTAATGGTAGTGTTCTGGTGTGAAGAGGGTCACTATGACTTGGAACTGACTTGATGGTACCTAAGAACAACAATATTTATCGAACACTTTCTAAAAAGGATTAGCAATGCACATGGGTATACAACTGTATCTGCTTTCAAAAAGTTTATAGTCTGTTTTAAAATTACAATCTAGATTATTCTTTCAAGAGAAGAACATCTTGTCTTAAAAATATAAGTATTTTGAACAATACCCTGTCCAATCAAAGTGTATTAAACTGTAAGTTTGATATAAATGCAGAATTTCAGGCATCCTTACCCTAAACCAGATAAATTTAAATTTGCATTTTAACACGATGCCCAACTGATTCCTTTGCATATTTCAGTATTAAAGAAGATGCAAAATGTCCCACATTGCATTTTATTATAACTTAACCCTATAATAATGAATAATGAAAGATGAATTATAAGAATATTGTCATATTTTTCCTAACAACAATTCCAGTTTTCAACCACCTATCAAAGCTGAAAAGGGGAAAATACTAATAATTCCCTATGAAAACTCCTAGAGCTTTAATGAGTAATTTTTCAGTTCTATGTATGATTCTATTAACTGAAGTGTCATCCTCCAGAAGATTATAAAGTCAATATTCTATGTGTAGATAAAACATCTTCAGAATGTTTTCATGCCAAACCTATTTTATCTGAATAGTCAGTATGATCTGGTCTTTCCTATTTAGTTTTGGTTTGGTGTACTCAGAAATTCCAG
>NW_006922469.1:312212-312807 GCF_000298275.1 Orycteropus afer afer
TTCTAAATTAAAAAGAAAAAAATCCAAAAGATTGCTTTGTATCACCATAATAACAACTGTTCTGTTTTTCTTTTTAAAGAATACAGAGAGGTATGATTATGAAAATGAAAGCAATGGGATTGAAGCTGATGGCTGCCTAGTTGGGGTGGAGAGTAGGGAAGCAGAATGAGGATAGCACATGTACACAGTTTTGTGTAGAAGATCGAATATTTGTTTTCAGTAGTGGGTTCACTGGCTATAATATTATTAAAGATACATAAAAATAAAACATAAAAAAATGGAAATATGAACCTCACTTGTTAAAGTTTTCTCGTTGCTTTTAAGGACAGAACAAATCAGAAATTGACATTAATATTTCTTTAAATATTGTGAGGTTTTCCTATGCACAATTATGTCTAGAATAATGTATACTAAGTTGTATAAATATATCCAATATACATCAAAGGTCTTGTTCCATTATTATTCTTCAGTTATTTTGTTATCTTTATAAAGTTCTAAGTAAAAAGTCTTATTTTTCTCCAGTTTGACATTATATTATGTAAAATAGATACTTAAACTTATAAACCTACTTTGACTTCTAAATTAAAATTACAAT
>NW_006922469.1:318089-319290 GCF_000298275.1 Orycteropus afer afer
TACAAAGATAGAATTTCTCACTACTTTCTTTGTCTTTCTTTTCCTATTATATTTACTTTGAAGCTTTAACAGTAGAATATGCTCTATAAACATTTGAAACCTATCAAAATCCAGAATATTCATGAAACCACAACTTGTTTCATTGACAGTATATTTTTTCTGTGTATTCTTGGTTATGCTCTCTGATCTGGCATGTCATTCTACAGAGAAATATAGAGTATATAAAAATAGAGTTGGCACAGTATCACATTAATAGGGGTCCCTGGATGATACACACAATTAAGTGATCAACTACAGCCAAAAAGGTTTGCCAGAGGTATCTTGGAAGATAGGCATGGGAGTCCGCTTCCAAAAGATCACAGCTCTGAACACCTTATGCAACACAATTCTACTATGCACATGTAAAGTCACCAAGAGTCACATCCAGTGGACAGCAACTAACAACAACAATAACAGTTTAATATGCATACCAACCAACCAACCTACTCACTGCCGTGGAGTAGGATCTGACTCACAGGACCCCTCCTTGGTTTTCCGAGGCAGTATCACTATGAAGGTACATTGCCCTTTAATATCCATACATGCTCTTTTAATTCAAAAGATACCAGAATAATATGTGAATCTCGTCAATAGCCTATTATTGTTGTTGTTGTTGTTTAGGTGCCATCAAGTCACTTCTGATTCATAGTGACTCCATGTACCACAGAACGAAACACTGCCTGCTTGTGTGCCAGCCTCACAATCCTTGCTGTACCTGAGCCTCTATCCATCACATAGAGGGCCTTCCCCTTTTTCACTGACCCTGCACTTTACCAAGGATGATATCCTTCTCCACGGAATGGTCCCTTCTGAAAACATGACCAAAGTAATAGAGATAAAGTGTGGCCATTCTTGGTTGCAAGGAGCATTCTGGCTGCACTTCTTCCAGGACAGATTTTTTCATTCTTTTGGCAATCCATTAGAAGGACCAACATTCCCACTACCACCAGTTGATTTTGAGTAGAACTGTCCCATACGGTTTCCAAGGCTGTATATCTTTATGGAAACATATTACCTCATCTTTCTCCCACAGAGCAGCTAGGGGATTTGAACTGCCAATCTTTTGGATTAGCAGCCTATTGCTTTAACAAATGTGTCATAAGAAGTCCTGTTAATTAAAAGGATACTAATAGTTTCCTGACTTTTCCTGTCAAAATATATT
>NW_006922469.1:319835-321156 GCF_000298275.1 Orycteropus afer afer
GAATCTCTACTTTGGTGAGTAGCAACTGGAATCTTAAAAGCTTGTCAGCAGCCATTTAAAAGGAAGCAATAGCTGTTTCCTGTCTAGGACAAACGGGAGTGAAGAAAATCTAAGAACATGAAAAAAAATTCGTGTAAAGGGCTAATGGACAATACAAATCTCACCCTGTGTGATCTTGAGACTTGAAGAACTGGATGGTATCCAGCTACCACTACCAACTACTCTGAAAGTGCTCACATTAGAATATCCTGGATAGAGGGAGAAGGATATATGACAAAATATGAAAAACACCAAGCTTATTGGCCATATGAAATTATATGAAATTTCACTGTTTGGTAGGCTTTTGAAAAATAATGTAGTTTCTCATTGGTTGTTGTTAGGTGCCATTGAGTTGGATCCAACTCATATGTCCAAAAGAATGAAACCATATTTCCAAAATAATGAAACCATATTTCAAAAGAATAAAACACTGCCTGATGCTGTGCCATCCATTAAAATCCTTGCAATCCTTGAGCCCATCGTTGCAGCAGCCACTGTGTCAATCCATATCATTGAGAGTCTTCATCTTTTTCATTGACTCTCTACATTACCAGTATGATATTCTTCTCCAGTGAATGACCCTTTCTGATAACATGACCAGAGTATGTGAGACAAAGTCTGGCCTTCTCACTTCCAAGGAGCATCCTGGCTGTACTTCTTCCAGGACTCACTTGTTCTTCTGGCACTCCATATTTTTAGTATTCTTTTCCAACAGCACAATTCAAAGGCATCAACTCTTATTACATCTTCTTTATTCATGGTCCAGCTTTCACATGCATATGAAGCAATTGAAAATACAATGGCTTGGGTCCTGTGTGTCTAGTCTTCAAAGCGATATCTTTGCTTCTTAATACTTTAAAGAGGTCTTTTGCAGCAGATTTTCCCAGTGCAATAAGACATCTGATTTCTTGACTGCTGCTTCCATGGATGCTGATTGTGGATCCAAGTAAAATGAAGTCCCTGACAACCTCAGTCTTTTCTCTATTTATTGTGATTATTTGTCCAGTTGTAAGGATTTTCATTTCTTCCTCAATATTTCATGTTGAGGTGTAATCCATACTAAAAATTGTAGACTTTGATCTTCATCAGTAAGCGCTTCAAGTCATCCTCAATTTCAGCAAGCAAAGTTGTATCATCTGCATATTGCAGGTTGTTAATGAGTTTTCCTCCAATACTGATGTCACATTCTTCGTCATATAGTCCAGCTTCTTGGATTATTTGCTCAGCATAGAAACTGAATAAATATCATGAAAGGATACAACCTTTATGGATACCCTTCCCA
>NW_006922469.1:323586-324245 GCF_000298275.1 Orycteropus afer afer
ACATTTTTAGCACAATTATGAAATCAGAATTCCTAGGTTTAAATACTGACTATATCATTTGCTAGCAGTGTGAACTTGATTGGATTCCTTAACCTTTCTGGGCCTCGTATATACCACCTACAAAAAGAGATATAATAAAACCTATTTCATAGATATGCATAAATCAAATAATATTATTACTTTATAATACAGTGTTTTTTATACTATAGCATGTTTTGTAACTATGAGGTATATTGTTATTGTTTTCTATTTATAAAATATCTGTTATCCATTATGTGCATAGCATGGTATTAAATTTTGAAGTAAACAGAAAATAAATTTAGAGTAATAGAAAATATAATAAAACTTTATCAGAGATTGTGAGGTATACGAGAGAGAGAAGAAATAACTTTATAAAACAGTCAAGTTTTGACACGTATTAAAACAAAAAGCATAGGACTGTCTTCCTTAAAAATAGGTGCATACACTACAAAATTACCAAAGTTCCAAGACCTGGGAACTCAATGTGGCATGGGAAGGAACAATATGAAAATAGATAACAAAGGTGTAGATTCTGAATAGAGCAGCTGAAAATACCAGTATAGTTGGAGCAGAAGCACTTTGATGACTGATAATTATAAATAAATTAGATGAGTTAATAGTTCACAGACATGAATAGC
>NW_006922469.1:326090-327246 GCF_000298275.1 Orycteropus afer afer
TTTAGCCAAAACAAGGCCAGGAAATTAAAGTGGAACAGACAATCAACTACTCATAAGCAAATTCAACTTGAAGTTGAAGCCAATTAAAACAAGTCCATAAGAGCCAAAATATAATTTAGAATGTATCCCTCCTGAATTTAGAGACCATCTAAAGAATAGATTTGATGATTGAACACCAATGACCAGAAACCAGAAGAATTGTGGGATGACATCAAGAGCATCATCCAAGAAGAAAGCAAGAGGTCACTAAGAAGACAACAAAAGAAAAGAAGGTCAAAATGAATGACAGAAGACTCTGAAACTTGTCCTTGAGTAGATAGTAGCTAAAGTGAATGAAAGAAATACAAGATAAAAAGCTGAAGAGAACATTTCAAAGAGCACCTCGAGAGGACAAAGCCAATTGCTATAATGAATTGTACAAAGATTTGGTATTAGAAAACCAAAAGGGAAAAACATGCTTGGCATTTCTCAAGTTGAAAGAACTGAGGAAAAAATTAAAGACTCGTGTTGCAGTATTGAAAGATTCTATGGGCGAAATATTGAATGATGGAGGAAACATCAAAAGAAGATGGAAGGAATACACAGAGTCATTGTACTGAAAAGAACTGGTCAATCATCATCCATAGAAGGAGGTGGCATGTGATTTAGAACCAATGGTACTGAAGGAGGAAGTCAAAGCTGCAATGAAGGAACTAGTGAAGAACAAGGCTCCAGGAATTGATGGAATATACATTGAGATATTTCAACAAATTGATGCCCCACTGGAGGCACTCACTTCGTTGTGCCAAGAGATTTGGAAGACAGCTGCCTTGCCAACTGACTGGAAGAGATCCATATTTGTACCCATTCCAAAGAAAGGTGATCCCACAGAATATGCAAATTATTGAACAATATCATTAATATTGCATGCAAGTAAGATCTTACTGAAGATATTTCAAAAACAGTTGCAGCAGTATATTGACAGAGAACTTCCAGAGGTGCGAGCTGGATTCAGAGAAGAGGATGTGAAACGAGGGATAGCATAGCTGTTTCAGATGGATCTTGGCTCAAGGCAAAGAATACCAGAAATATGTTTACTTGTGTTTTATTGACTATGCAAAGGCATTTGATTGTGTGGATCATGACAAATTATGGATAACATTGAGAAAAATGGGAA
>NW_006922469.1:327356-329783 GCF_000298275.1 Orycteropus afer afer
GCTGGACTATATGAAGAATAATGTGGTATCAGTATTGGAGGAAGAATCATTAACAACCTGAGATATGCTGATGATACAACTTTGGTTGCTGAAAGTGAGGATGACTTGAGGCACTTACTGATGAAAATTGAAGAATACATTCTGCAGTATGGATTACATCTCAATAAAAAGAAAACAAAAATGCTCACAACTGCACCAATAAGCAGTATCAGAGTAAATGGAGAAAAATTGAGGTTGTCAAAGAATTCACATTGCTTGGTTCTACAATCGACACCGATGGAAGCAGCAGTCAGGACATTAGACGACATGTAGGACACTGGTCAGTAGACTGTGAAGGAACTCTTTCAAATGCTGAGGAGCAAGGATGTCTCCTTGAAGACTAAGATGCACCTGACACAAGCCATGATATTTTCAGTCACCTCATATGCATGATACTGCCTCAGCAACCCCAGGAGGGGTCGCTGTGAATCAGGTCCAACTTGATGGCACATAACAACAACAACAATATATGCATGTGAGAGCTGGACAATGAGTAAGGAAAACCGAAGAGGAGTTTATGCTTTTGAGTTGTGGTGCTGGCGAAGAATGCTGTATATAACATGGAGTGCCAAAAAAGTAACAGATCTATTTTGGAGGAAGTAAAGCCAAAATGCTCCTTGGAACTGAGAATGACCAGACTTTGTCTCACCTACTTTGGTCATGTTGTCATAAAGGGCCGTTCCCTGGAGAAGGCTGTTATGCTTGGTAAGGTGGAGGGTCAACAAAAAAGGGGAAGGCCTTCAATGAGATGGATTGACATGGTGGCTGTGACCATGGGCTCAAGTATAGCAAGGATCATGAAGCTGGTGTGGAATGAGGAGGTGTTTCATTCTGCTGTTCATGAGGCCGCTGTGAGTCGGAAATGACTCGACGGCACCTAACAACAACAACATATCTATCTATATTTATATCTATACCATATCTATATCTATATGTGAACACAACCCATCAATGTGCTATCTACAAGAGATACAAAGTAGACACAAAATCAAGAATAAATGAAATATGAAAGGATGGAGAAACATATTGAATAAATGGCAGCTAAAAAAGAGCAGAAGTGGCAATGTTAATTGGTAATGAAATAGTCTTTATCTCAAAAAACATCATGTTTTTTTTGAAACAAGGGAAGACATTATGTAATAATTATAAGGTAAATCCACAAAAGGACATGAAGATTAAAAAGATCTACACACTCAATAAAAAGTCCTACAATTTATAAACCAAACTTTAACAGTACTAGAAAGAGAAATAGACACTCCACAAAAATAGAAGTGACTTTACATTGCCAATTTCCATGAAGGACAGAACAAATAGAAAGGAACTCAGCAAAGATACAAAAAATCTAAACACAAACATCCAGCTAGATCACATAGATGTATACAGAACAATTGACCCAACAACAACAGAATACACATTCATTCCAGTGCAAATGGAACATTCTTCAGGAACAAGGAAAAAAAAAATAAATCTACAAAGCAAACCTCAATAAATTGGAAAACATCAAAATTCTACAGTGTTATAAAATTGGAAGTCAACAACAGGAAAAATTACATAGAAACTGACACTCTGCTTAAAAACTATTGGGTAATAGAAAAAGTACTAAATGAAATAAAAAAAAAAAAATCTGAATCAAATGAGAATGAAAACATGACATACTAAAATCTTTGAAACACAACAAAAACAGTCCTCGGGATATTTTATAAAAATAAATGCAGACATCAAAAGAAGAAGAAATAACTCAATCAACATCTTAACCCAACCCAACATCTCCAACAATTAGAAAAAGAACAGCAATAATATATATATATATATCCTACATTCATCAAACCAAAAAAAAAAAAAAAAACTCACTGCCACAGAGTCAGATCTGACTCATAGTGACTCCTCCTTGGGTTTCTGAGGTGGTATCTCTACAGAAGTAAATTGCCACCTTTCCTTCTGAGGAATGGCTGATGGGTTTGAACCACCAGCATTCTGGTTAGCAGTCAAATGCCTTAAGTCTTATGCCACCAGAGCTACTATATAAGAAAGAAATAATAATTATGCCAGCAGAAATAAATGAAAAAAGAAAACACTATAAGAATAAAAGTTGTTACTTTGAAAGGATTAACATAATTGACCACAACTCATCTGTCAGTTTGTCATAGTATGGTGGCTTGTGTGTTGCTGTGATACTGGAAACTTCTAGTATTTCCAGGACCAGAAGACTCACTCATGGTAGACAGGTTTTAGTAGAGCTTCCAGATAGGAAAGATTGGGAGGAAGGATGGGGCCATCCAATTCTGAAAAAAAAAAAAAAAAAATTAGGCAATGAAAACCTTATGAATACCAACGAAACACTGTCTGACAAATTATGGGGAAATTATATGAATAACTGTGAAACATTGT
>NW_006922469.1:330263-331223 GCF_000298275.1 Orycteropus afer afer
ATAGAAGTAACTCTGGAAACCACATAATAGAATTTTGCAAGATCAATGATGTATTCATTGCAAATACTTTCTTTTCAACAACAAAAACAGCAGCTACACATGTGGACTTCATAAAATGGAATACATAGGAATCAGACCGATTATATCTGTGGAAACAGGCAATGGAAAAGCTCAGTATCTTTAGTCAAAAGAAGGCAAGGAGCTGACTGATCATATAAAAGTTCAAGTTGAAGCTGAAGACAATTAAAACAAGTCCACAAGACCAAAAATATGACCTTGATGATATTCCCCTCTGAATTTAGAAACCATCTGAAGAATAGATTTGATGCACTGAAAACAAATAAATGAAAACCAGAGGAACTGTGCGAAGACATCAAGAACATTATCCACAAAGAAAGCAAAAGGTCACTAAAAAGACAGGAAAGGAAGAAAAGACCAAAATGGGTGTCAGAAGAGACTCTGAAACTTGCTTTTTCATGGAGAGTAGATAAATCAAACAGAAGTAAAGACAAGATAAAAGAGCTGAACAAGAGATTTATAAGAGCAGCTCAAGAAGATAAAGTGAATTATTATGATGAAATGTTCAAAGATCCGGACTTAGAAACTGAAAGGGAAGAACATGTTTGGTGCAAAAACAGCAAGGAGGCCACATGTTCTGACCTCCTCTAATCCCACAAGAGGAAGACAGGATTAGCAGCAGTAACCCAAGGCCTATTACTGCAAGACCAGACATGCTGCCTCCCTCCAGCCCTTTCACCAACTGTTCCTTTCAAAGCACCTACCACCTCTCTCCAGGGTTCGATAATTCGCTGCAGTGGCCACACAGAGCTCACAGATTATGGGGTTTATTAGGGAAGCACCACAGGCTACAATTCAAGTTCAGGAAAAAATTCTAAGTCTCTTTCCCAGCCCACTATCCTTCAGCCAACAGTCTTTCACAGTCTCTTTCCCAGCAGTGCT
>NW_006922469.1:332227-333474 GCF_000298275.1 Orycteropus afer afer
TGGAAATTATCAAACAATATCATTACTATCACACGCAAGTAAAATCTCGCTGAAGATCATTTGTAAACAATTGCAGCAGTATAAAGACAGAGAAGTTCCAGAAATGTAAGCTGGATTCAGAAGGGAACATGGAGTGAGGGATGTCATTGCTGATGTCAGATGGATCTTGGCTGAAACCAAAGAATACCAGAAAGATGTTAACCTGTGTTTTATTGAATATGCAAAAGCATTAGACTGTGTGGATCATAACAAATTATAGATAACACTGAGAAGAATGGTAATTCCAGAACTCTTAATTGGGCTCATGAGGACCCTGTACATAGACCAGGAGGCTGTTGTTTGAACAGAACAAGGGGATACCAACTGCTTTTAAATCAGGAAACAAGTGAATCAAGGTTGTATCTTTTCACCATACTTATTCAATCTTCATTAAGCGCAAATAATCTGAGAAGATAGATTATATGAAGAAGATCATCTTGCTTGCTGAAAGTGATGGTTACTTAAAGAACTTACTGATGAAGATTAAAGACTACAATCTGCAGTATGGATAACATCTCAACATAACAAAAAAGAAAATCCTCACAACTGGAGCAATAAGCAGCATCATGATAAATGAAGAAAAAAATAGAGTTGCCAAAGATTTCATATTATTTGGTTCTACAATCAACACTCATGGAAGCAGCAGTCAAGAAATCAGATGACATATCACACTGGGAAAATCTGCTGAAAAGACCTCTAAAATGCTGAAGAGCAAAATGTCTCTTTGAAGACTAAGGTGTGCCTAATTGAAGCCATGATATTTTTCATCATCACATATGCATGTGAAAACTGGGCAATGAATAAGGAAGACTGAAGAAGAGTTGATGGTTTTTGAGTTGTGGTGCTGGTGAAGAATACTGAAAGTATAATGGACTGCCAGAATAACAAATACATCTATTCTGGAAGAAGTGAAGCCTGAATGCTCCTTGGAAGCAAGAATGGCCACACTTCCTCTCATCCATTTTGGTCCTGTAGTTAGAAGGAACCATTCCTGGAGTTGTACATAATTCTTGGTATTCGAAGGGTGAGCAAAAAATGTCCTCAACAAGGTGGCTTGACACAGTAGCTGTAATGATGCGTTCATCAATAGCAGGGACTATGAGGCTGGTGGAGGACCGAACAGTGTTTTGTTCTGTTATAGATAGGGTTGTTATGAGTCAGAGCCAACTCTATGGCACCTAACAACAACAACAGCTGTGTGTCAGAGC
>NW_006922469.1:334714-335622 GCF_000298275.1 Orycteropus afer afer
AGGCACTTGACTGCTAACCAGAAGGCTGGCAATTCAAACCCACCAGCCACTCCTTGGAAGGAAGGTTGGGCAATCCTACTTCTGTAGTGATACTGCCTCAGAAACCCAAGAATGGGTCACTATGAATCGGGGACGACTCGATGACACATAACAACAACAGCCAGAACAATATGATAAGAAAGGGAAATAAAAGGATAAAAGGCATACAAATTGGTAATGAAGAAATAAAAACTATTTCTATTTGTAGATGATATGTTCCTTTACATCTATAATTTCATATGATGATATGAAATCCCAGAGACTCAAAAGAAAACTATTGGAACTAATGGAAGGGTTTAGTAAAGTGACAGGGTATATAATCAATATTCAAAAGTCATTTGGATTCCTCGACGCTAACACAGAGAACTCTGAAAAGGAAATCAGGAAAATAATATAATTTATAATGGCCACCCAAAAGAAGTACTTAGGAATAAATCTAACCAGAGACATGAAAGAACTATACCAAGAAAATTAAAAAAAAAAAAAAAAAAAAAAACGAGAAACTAACAGAGACCTACAGAAATGGACAACAGTATCATGCTCATGGATGCCAAAAACAAAACAAAACAAAACAAAAAAAACAATGCAATCAAGTTGATTCTGACTCATAGCAATCCCTGTGGGTTTCGAATACTGCAAATCTTTATGGCAGTAGATTGCCTCATCTTTCTCCCGCACAGCAGCTGATAGGTTTGAATTGCTGACCTTCTGATTAGCAGCCAAACCCTTTATTCCATCAGAGCTCTTTATGCTCATGGATAGGATGACTTCCTATTGTAAACATATCAGTACTACTTAATGTGATCTACAGATAAATACAATCCCAGTCCAAAGCCCTATTCTTTAAAGAGATGGAAGAGCTAATCACC
>NW_006922469.1:336482-338893 GCF_000298275.1 Orycteropus afer afer
AGTATCACTATGGAAGTAGATTGCCCCGTCTTCCTTCCGAGGAGTGGCTGGTGGGTTTGAACCACCAGCCTTCTGGTTAGCAGTCAAGTGCCTTAAGCACTATGCTACCAGAGCTCCTTCATTAGCCATTAGAGAGGCACAAATCAGAACAAGGAGATACCATCTCACTCCAGCATTAATACTAAAGTCCCAAAAGACAGAAAACAAATACTGACAATGTTTTGGAGAGATTGAAATGCTTACAATCTCTGTACAGTCCCACTGCTGGTGGGATGATGCAACTTTGCAACCACTGTGGAAAGTGTATAACACTTCCTTAAAAATTTGGAAACAGAAATTCCACATGATCCAGTAATCCCACTACAAGCTATATAGCCTTGATATATAAGAGCCAAGATATGAACAGACATATGCATACCCATGTTAATAGCAGCATTATTCAAAATAGCAAAAAGATGGAAACAACCTAAATGTCCATCAACAGATGAATCTATAAATAAAGTATGTTACATATACACAATGGAATATTACACAATGCTAAAGGTTAATGATGAATCTGTGAAACACTTCATAACATGAATAAGACTAGAAGACATTATGCCGAGTGAAATTGTTGTTGTGTTGTTGTTAGGTGCCCTCGAATCAGCTCTGACTCAGAGCAACCCTATGTGTAACAGAATGAAACACTGCCCAGTTGTGTGCCATCCTCACAATCTTTGTTGTTCTTGAGTCCATCCTTGCAGCCAATGTCTCAGTTCACCTCATTGAGTCTTCTTCCTTTTTTTGCTCACCTCTACTCTACCAAGCATGATATCCTTCTCCAGGGACTGCTCCCTTCTGACAACATGACCAAAATACTGAGACAAAGGGTCATTGGTGCATATAAGGAGCATTTTGGCTGTATTTCTTCCAAGACAGATTTGTTCATTCTCCTGGCAGTCCATGGTATTTCCAATGTTCTTTGCCAACACCACAGTTCAAATGTATAGACTATTCTTTGGTGTTCCTTATGCATGGTTGAGCTTTCATATGCAAATGAGGCTATTAAAAACACCATGGCTTGGCACAGGAACACCTCAGTCTTCAAAGTGACATCTTTGCTCTTAAACACTTTAAAGAGGCAATTTTCTGAGTGAAATTAGTCAATCACAAAAGAGTAAATACAGTGTGTAATAAATATTGTGAGAAATATAAAAAAGTCAAGAAAATGTATATGCACAGAAAGAAATATTCTTTGAAAGTTACTAGCAGTGGGAGGGAAGAGCAGGATAAATCATTAACTAGGGGGTAGATACATATTAATTTAGGTGAAGGGAATGGCAATATGCAATATGGGGAGGTCAGTTTAACATGATCATGGTGAAGGAAGAGTCTGAATGCACAAGAGTTAAAAACAACAAAGGTAAATACTATCACATACCCATGCTTCAATAACAATAATAATAATCTACAAGTAGATACATAGATATAAGTGCTGAACAAAGGTGGTAAGGCCAATGTCACTAAAACCACAAACATATATAAGTTTGACAGAAGATAATTCTGCATATGTATTTATATATGCTACCAATAAATCTAACCAAGAATACAATAATGCATACAAGGGACAATGTTATGAAAACTCCTCTGCTATAAACAAACACTTTGAGAGAATGAGTTGCTGGACCTGGGGGCTCAGGGCCATAGTTTCAGGGGACACCAAGGTCAATTGGCATAACACAGTAGACAAAACAATATTCTATATCCTACTTTGGTGAGTAGCAACTGGGATCTTAAGCTTATGTGTGACCATCTAAGGTGAAAGTATTGGTATCTGCCACTGTGAGCAAAGAAGAGTGAAAGAAATCAAAGACACAAGGAAACAATTATTCCAAAGTTAAAATGGACCATGTGAACCACAGTTTCCATGATCCTGAGACCAGAAGAACTAGATGGTGCCCTATTTTGGTTACCTAGTGCTGCTCTGACAAGAATATACCACAATTGGTATGACTTTAACAAACAAGAGCTTACTCTCTTACAGTTTGGGAGGCTAAAAGTCCAAGATCAAAGTGCCAGGCTCTAGGGGCTAGGTGAAAGCCCTCAACCTTGGACTTCAGCTCTGCCTCCTGCTCCTGGCCCACTAAAGCTAGAGGATTTTCTTCACTCAGGCAGCTGCTGGCTGCTGAGGCTGACAAACACAAGGTCAACAAGTAAAAAGGTACAGTCTAAGTATTGCCAAACAACACAGCAGGCTAGTAAATGAAGTCCAGAAAAAAGTTCCAACATCGGCAGGGCATATCAGTCTGCTGAGCAAAGACTTGGCTACATGTGTGATTCAAGTAGGCCAAAAAGCTGTAGACCATTCCCAAAGCTTCTCCTCATATACGGGAAGCAAATTATATCCCTAAAGCAGTTATTCAGCTGCTCAC
>NW_006922469.1:340540-341513 GCF_000298275.1 Orycteropus afer afer
TTATATTCTTCATTCAAGTAATGTTGTTACTTGAATTTCATGTAACAACATTACATGAAATTTTTAACTTTTCTGAGCTTCTATTAAAAGAGAGAGATGCAAAAGCAAAAAAAGGAAGAAAAAAAAGAGTGAGAGAGAAAGAACAAAATGTTTTTCTACAGAGCACAGAATTTTTTTCATATCTACAAAAAGGAAGTTGTGATATGATGGGGTCATAAAACCAGTAAGTGAAAGTCCTTGATGTCTCATCACCGATTCTATTGTTCTTCTTGTTAAATATTTCTCATTCTGTTTCTTTTATTTCTTTGGTTTTATGAAATTCTTATCATCTTTGGCAAAAATCCTGCCACAGTTCATATCCTAGTACTCCAACTTTCTTTCTCATCACCCTGAAATCCACCCCACATGCCACAAGTGGTTTCTCATCACCAAGGTTAGAAACTGATTCTGACTTTCTTCTGCATAACATGCTTTAAAACCTACTCAAACATAATGAAGGAAAAAGAGAGAGAGACCAATTTGTATGGCAGAGACTACAAAGACCCCTGCCAAATATTGCAGCCTCAATGTGCTGCAACACTGAACAATCATGGCTCGAGGTTAGTCACTCCTATTCAGCTATGGGACAAGTCCATAAGGAGAGTGAAATGAATTTCATGCATAGGGAGATGACCTCAGTGCCCCCGCAATTATTACAAACATCCCAGTTCTAATCTTAATCTTCTCTTTTCCATTCATTGTTTTTTTTTTTTTCCTTTCTTCTTCTTCCTTTCTTTTTTTTTAGTATTCTTTTTTTTTACTGC
The DNA here is from genome assembly GCF_000298275.1 of Orycteropus afer afer. NCBI lineage: Eukaryota > Metazoa > Chordata > Mammalia > Tubulidentata > Orycteropodidae > Orycteropus > Orycteropus afer. The sequence continues at coordinate 341,344 of NW_006922469.1, forward strand.
AATTTTTAAAAATATCATTAAATCTTTTTTTTTAACATTTTTTTGTGCTTTAGATGAATACTTACATAGCAAAATGATTTTCCATTCAATAGTTCATACACAAATTGTTCTGTGACGTTTGTTACAATTTTGCAATTTATCAGCACTCTCCCATTTCCAACCTTGGTTCC
>NW_006922469.1:342573-344429 GCF_000298275.1 Orycteropus afer afer
CTGAACATCCTAAATCTTATATGCTTGCAACAAATATATGGATAGTAGTAACATCTGGCTATTAAATGACATCCAAAGAAAGATGCATATGGAATAAAAATTTGTTTTACCTGGAATCTATGAAATTTTCCTAAGACAAGAAGGACATATAAGTGTTTCCTGGTAAACCAACCCACATTCATTCATTGCAGTTCCCAGTTCTATTATTGTCTGACTCTGGCATGTGTGCAGCCTGTTGCAGATGTATTTACAAAATCACCTGTGGGTTTGCAGACTGGCTCCGTTCCAAGAGCTGTAATCAGTGATCCTATCTTTCTATTTAATGTTTAGTATGGCTTGTAAGTGCCACTGATGAAACTGTTCAAAAAGTCAGATGTGACTTTGGTAAAAGATTAAACATGATCTTTAATTAAGGGTCTGTATAAAGAAAATTCACAGCTACAAGCTCCTCATGTCCTAGACACAGGCAACTTGACATTTGTATTGAAATCCCTTCATTTTGTCTTTTATCAAATAATTCCTTACCTTTATCTTTGAAATTAAGCAATGGATAAGGCTTATTCAATGAAAAAGTCATGTCACTGGAGAAAAGAAGTTTATAGACGTGGTGCAGAATTTTAAGCATAGGCAAAGATATTAGCTGAGATGGACCAAAAGCAGGTCATAAAACCTGTTTGGGGTTTTCATGTAATGTTATCAGCAACTATTAATCCAACATCTCTTTTCTCTGAATGTATATTTTTAATTATTTTTAAATATTGCCTATGGTATTTTACATAATTTCAATAGTTGCATCTTATATGGCCTTTTCTTCATATTTTAATTTGTTGTAATTGCCCCTGTAAATACTTTAAGACAGATTTTTTTTTAAATGTGCATTAAAATTTTCCACATTAAGTTTTAATTTTCTATTACTGACAACCCAAAATATTACAGCTGATACACATCAGTACTAAATGTTCCTTCAATTTATTTTTTCATAAGTTAATGTATGGATGTTTACTATTAATAATACAGTAATATATAATAATATAACTGAACATGCTTAAAGCACATGCATAAGGGCACTATCTGTTGTGCAGTGTCATCGAGTAATTCTCACTCATAGTGAATCTACATACAACATTGTCAGATCCTGGACTATCCTCACAATTGTTGCTATTTTTGAGCTCATTGTTACAGCTACTGTGTCAATCCAGCTCATTGAGTGGCTTTTTCCTTTTCACTGACCCTCTCCTTTGCCAAGCATATCTTTCTCCAGGGATTGGTTTTTCCTAATAACATGCCTAAAGTACATGAGACAAAGTCCAAGCATCCTCCCTTCTAAGGAGCATTCTCTCTGTACTTCTTCCAAGACCGATTTATTCATTCATCTGACAGTCCATGGTATATTTCACATATTTCAAGAACACCATAAATCAACAACATCAAATCTCCTTTGATCTTGCTTATTTATTGTCCAGATTTTGCTTGCATGGTGGGCAACTGAAAATATAATAGTATGGGTCAGGCGCACTTTAATCCTTAAAGTGACTTTTTTGCTTTCGAACACTTTCAAGAGGTTGTTTTCAGCAGATTTTCCCAATTCAATATGTCATTTGATTTCCTTTTTATTTTGTTTTAACATTTTATTGTGATTTCAGTGAAAATTTATAAAGGAAATTAGTTTTCCTTTCAACAATTTACATGTTTTTGTTTCATAATATTAGCTACAATCCCCTCAATGTAACAGCTTTCTTCCCATTTCCTCGATGGGGTCCACATTTCCTTTCATCTTTTCTTGCTGCCCCTTCCTGACTTCTGAAGTTTGTTTTAGGACAAATGTTGATCTTGAATGGTCGATTGTTCTGAGGAGA
>NW_006922469.1:345449-346487 GCF_000298275.1 Orycteropus afer afer
ACCTCTCTTTGGAATGGGAAAAAATATGGATCTCTTCCAGTCAGTTGACTGGGTATCTTTCTTTCAAAATCCTTAGAATAATGAGTGAACACTTCCAGCATTGCATCCATTTGTTGAAACATCTAAATTGGTATCTATAAATTCCTGGAGATTTATGTTTCACCAATGCCTTCAGTGTACCTTGGACTTCTTCCTTCAATTCCATTCATTCTTTTTCCTGTGCTGCCTTACTACCTCTTGAAATGGTTAAAAATATAGACAGTTAATAATAATTTTGATACACTCATTAGCACCAACAATAATTATGAAAATATTTTTTCACTGTGTAATTTTTTTTTAATCCTGCACATATATGAGTGAGACTTCAGGGGGAGAATGTGAGGTTAGGTGATTTTTCCAGGAAATGAAGCAAGGATGTACTATAGTTCTGAATGACTTTAGACTTTGTATTAGCTTATGGAACGGGTATCTTGATATAAGAATTTCAAATTTCACTAATATTTTATTATTATCATCCTTTTTATTTCAAACACAATCTGCTTATAAGAGACAGGATTATGTAGACAAGAGCAAATACTCTGGAGATGCAAATTTGAAGCCTGCTTCTTTGATGTTCTCACTGTGTAACTTTGAATAAATTAGTTGACTTGTCTTTGTCTCCTTTTACTCATCTTAAAATCTTAAAAGTACCTACTTCATAGAATTTTTGAAGTGTAAAGTGCTAAGACTCATAAAGCATTCAGAACAACCATTGGCTAGGGTGCATATTATGTATTCAATAAGTGTCTGCTATCATCATGACCATCATCATGACCATCACCATCATTATCATCATCACTATATAGAAGTGCCCAGTAACAGCTTAAAAAAAAGTCCAAAAATTATTAGCATTTATCACTAAAAAAATAAATTTTAAAGCCAAAATGAACTTAATATCAGAAAAATATTTCTTTCTTTCCATAGAAACACTTTTGAATATCTTGTATTGATAGATTCAAATTTTTTAAGTAACTACTAATTTTTTAAAATGGAAATATG
>NW_006922469.1:348059-349295 GCF_000298275.1 Orycteropus afer afer
CTCTGGTGGTGCAGTGATTAAATCATGTGGCTGCTAACCAGAAGGCTGGCAGTTCAAACCCACCAGCCACTCCTCGGAAGGAAGGTTGGGCAAGCCTACTTCCATAGTGATACTGCCTTGGAAACCCAAGGAGGGGTCGCTATGAGTCGGGGCCGACTCGACGGCACATAACAACAACAACAACAGCTAACGAGAAGGGTGGTGGTTTAAACCCTTAAGCTGCTCCACAAAAGAAAGATGAGCCAATCTGCTTCTGTAAAGATTTACATCCTGGAAACCCAGTGGGGGCTGCTTTGAGTCAAAACTGACTTGATAGCAAATAATTTGGTTTTGCTTTGAGTAAACCTCAAACCTCTCCTGGGAGAGAATATACTCTTATAACTATAAAATATTTAAATGTTCTACACAAATCATGACACTTAGCTATGTGTATTAATATATAATGGTAATAGTCATCTTTGTCGCTTATCATCATCAAAATGAATTTATATGCATCACCTATTTATTGTAGATACAGTTTTGTTCATCTTTATCTCCTTCAGTAAATGCAACTGTGCTATTGATTAATAATTACCTAACTAGTCAGCTTGTTTTGTTTATTTTCTGATATCTAAATTATTAACTGTCAATTACATAACTAGATTAGAACCATAAATCTTTATCATAATATTTTAGAGTTTTCAACAACTTATTCTTATTTAAAATTGCATCAATATGACTTTGGAGGAAATATTTCAACCATATGCAGTATTCTAAATGGTATTATTTTTAAAATTTTTATTCAATATATTTTATTTAATATTACATATTGATCAGGGGTCTTAGAAGGGATACAACCAGAATGTTTCTTAGAAGCAAGGATGGTGAAATTTCATCTTGTTTACTTTAGACATCTCATTAGGAAAGACCAATATAGAGAAACATATCATGCTTGGTAAAGCAAAACATCAGTGGAAACAAGGGAAACCCAAAATTAAATATACTGGCACAATTTCTGCAAAAATAGGCTCATACATATCAAAGGTTATGAAGATAACATAAAGAGTAAGTTTATTTATTTATTTTTCTATTACACTGAGGATGCCATGAGTCTGAGTCTACTTGATGACAATTAACAACAACACTGGATCAGGTACTATACTAAGTGTAAATCAAATAGGGATATAAGGTCGTGAATGCCATGAGGCTACTTGTCATTTATTTGGTATAAAACTCATGGTTGATAGTCTTCTGCTG
>NW_006922469.1:349770-352075 GCF_000298275.1 Orycteropus afer afer
AAAAAAAAAAAGTGGGATCTGCTGTATTTATCTATTGTACTAAAGCAGAAATATAAGACATAGTGCCATAATTCATTTGATATTTGTTCAAAAAATATTAAGTATCCACTGCCTCATATAATGAGCATCACTGTACTAAATTTTGGAAGTATAATGTTGAAAAAAACAGAAATAAAACTTTCCATAATGGCAAACATGGTATTACAGCACAATGTAAAAGCAGTTCAATTCATATTGCATGGAAACATGTATTAAGAGGTTTAAGAGGCATCTACTTAGAATGAGCAGCTTAAAATCACCTGCCAGAGGAAGGCATATCTAACCTCAAGCCTGAAAATAAGTAGAAGTTAGTTGGATACAATTTTGTGTCTTCTAAGCAAAATTAATAGCACTTACAAAGACACAGAAAAAAAGACAGCATGACTTTCACTGAAGTGAAAAATTCTACATGGTTCTAGAGCCTTGTTGTTCATGTTTGCAGAGGTAATGAGGATAAGACAACTCTGTGTGTGTGTGTGTGCATGTCATTATATAAGCATGTGCATGTGCACACATGCATACACTGTTTGAGACATGAGGATAAGAGAGAAGAATGGAGAAGTCAGCAGTGGAAGTAAGTTATATAAAGTAATTTAGACTTTATTCTAAAATCAGTAAGGATCCATCAAACAATAAAAGCAGAAAAGGGAAATGTTAGGCTTTGTATGTTTTTTGGAGTGTTCCAAGGAGAAGAATTAATTGGACATGAGCAGGGCTTGCAAAAGAGGGAATAAGTTAGTCAGCTACTATATTACTGCACCTAAGAGATGCTGAATCTTGGAATCAGGTAACAGCAATGGGAGTAAAGTAAACTGGATACAATTAAGAGATGCAAAGATATAAAAATGACAGGATAGGTTATGTTATATGTGTGGTTAACATATCAGGGAAAAATAGTAACTCCCAACTTTCAGGTTTGAGAAGATGGTGGTAACATTTAATGACACAGGTGACAAGAAAGATAAGCAAATTATTAGTGGCCAAAGAAGAAACGCTTGATTTTAGAGATACTGGTACCTCTTGGACATCCAAAAGAAAATGTGGGATAAAAAATATAATCTATAGATCATAATAAAATGAATAGTCTTAGAGAATGATACAAGTTTGAGGATAATTAATTAATAGATCATTGAAGTCAAGAGAGTAGATGAGAGTGTTCAGAAAAAATGCATAAAATGTAAAGAGAATATGGACTAACTGAGAACCTCAATGGCACTTGCAGCAACACAATGCAGTACCAGGAAACTAATTTATCATCCCTGTTGCCCATAGCATTACTTAAAGATGGCAGAAGGTGTGCTCTTGGATAATCATCCTATCTCTTATCAAAGTGAAATAGGGTGAGCAAGATAAATTGACATATTGTGAGACGAAATGACAGTGATTAAGTACTGACCATTCACTACAAAGCTTGATCCAATTTCCACTGTATACAAGGGATAGAGTGACCTTTTGAATGTCTATCTGAGGTATAATGGTTTACATTTTGTAAGCTTTCTTTCCTTTGACTGGAATGGAAGAAAGAAATGGAGATAGAGGACATATTTCAACATTTTAAAAAAGTACAGTGTGATTGCTGTCAGACATCAAATTGCTACTTATCCACTATCATGGGAGCTGAAATTCTATAATTTTAAAAGACTCACACTGAACTAATGTAATGTTCTTATTCTGACCCACCAGAGGGAAGTCACTTAAATTTTTAAATTATCCAGTTGATCTTTTCTGAGGAGGAAAATACTATATCTCATCTTCATCATGTCTTCTTTCCTTTCTTAAGCAAGTATTTATTATCCCTGGAATTGTCTTACTTCTTCGGGATGTAAAAATGAATGATATAGGTCTGTGATATTTGCTATTACTCTCTAGTCAGGGAGATAGAAATGTATATAGTGAAAGTAAAACACAATGTGGAAAATTCTATAACACAGGTATATAAAATTGCTTTGTTATATGTATAAACTCCTTGAGAATGGACAGCAGTATATTTATCACTATGTCCTCTATAACAAGCACACTGATTAGGCACTTTATGCTTAGCAATATCGTTATATCTCATCTTGTTCAAGTATTAAATTTAGTTTAGAAGTGTATGTAAAACAAGATACCATAAAACAAAACTGGACAAGGGAAGAATGGGACAAAAAATGGAGATATGAACAAGGCCAGCTTTGAATACTTTGATGAACTTTGTGTCAACATTTCATTTTCTAAATAAACAAATCTATTTCACTTTGATAGTAATTGAGAAATATTTGAAGAAATG
>NW_006922469.1:352385-353305 GCF_000298275.1 Orycteropus afer afer
CAATACATTAGGGAAATATTGGGAAGTTCACAAGTATTTGAGTAAGGAGTTTGTACTTAGGTTAGTCCATAGGTAACGGTACTATCTGCAGACATAGTTTTATGAAAACTAACTGCAGAGGCAATATAAAATATGGATAACAGGAGAAGATACTGAGATGAATGTTTGGGTGTCAGTTAAAAATCACATCTTAAACTAAACTCATGCCAAGGAAAATGGGGAGAACTCAGGTTTGAGATATATTTTTGAGATGTAATTTCTTAAGAGTTTGATGAGTTTCAGTGACAAGAAAGCATGATCGCATAGATAATAAACTTCAATATTGAGTTGAAACCATTAACCAAGATCAGAAATAACTGAGTTTAAATATTTTATTTTTTTATTTGACAGTAGGTCAAATTTTGAATATGTGTGTATGTCTGTGTGTGTGTATATGTGCATGTATGACTGCAATTGTTGCATAGAAAATGGAATAATGAATCCAGTTTTAAATGTGTTGAACTTGGGGGCTTTTTCAGAAACCTTATAAAATTCATTCAGCTGACACATAAGATGAACGTCTTGAGCTTGGAAAAATTTACTCTAATTAATATTCTCCATAGGTCATTGTCCTTAGAACAAGGAATACTGTGTGGTTTGTAACTGGAAAAGGAGTACAACAGGATTGTATCCTTTTATCTTCTATAATCAATCTATACACTGAAAAATTATTCAATAAGCTGTAGTATAAGTAGAAGAATGGACCTTCAAGATGGGAGGATGACTCATTAACAACCTACAATATGCAAATTACACAACCTTCATTGCCTACAATGAGGATGACTGGAAGCACTTACTGGTGAAGGTCAAGAACTACAGACTTCTGTATGAATTACACCTCAATGAGAAGAAAATTAAAATCTTTATTCCTGGACCAATAA
>NW_006922469.1:354000-355692 GCF_000298275.1 Orycteropus afer afer
AGGCAATACATTATCTGATGCCCTGACTGCTGTTTCCATTGGTGTTGATTGTACAATCAAGTAATATGAGGTCTTTGACAACTTCAATCTTTTCTCCATCCACCATGAAGCTGTTTATCAGACCAGTTGTGAGGATTTTGTTTTCTTGATATAGAGATGTAATCCATACTGTAGACTGTAGTTCTTCAATCTTCAGCAAGTGTTTCCAGTCATACTCACTTTCAGCAAACAAATTTGTGTTGTCTGCATATCTCAGGTTTTTAATGATTCTTCCTCTAATCCTGATGTCACATTCTTCTTCATATGGTCCATTGTCTCAGATTAATTGTTTAGCATACAGATTGAATAAGTATGCTGAAAGGATACAACCCTGATGAAGGCCCTTCCGGATTTTAAACCATGCAGTGTCTCCTTGTTCTGTTCGAATGACAGCCTCTTGTCTATGTACAGGTTCCTTATCAGTACAATTGAGTGTTCTGGAATTCACATTCTTTTCAATGTTATCCACAATTTGTTATGATCCACACAACTGAACGCCTTTGCACAGTCACCAAAACACAAGTAAACATCTTTCTGATATTCTTTCCTTTGAGCCAAGATCCATCTAACATCAGCTATGATATCCCTCACTCCACATGCTAAATCCATGTTAAAGTTGGATAATGAAAAAGGAAGATAGAAAAATAATAGATGTGTCAAGGAATATTAATATACCATAGTCTACCTGCAGTGGATTAAATTGCATCCCTAAAAATATATGTTGTAAATCCTAACTCCTATGCCTGTGGTTATAGATTCTAGTTGGTAATAGGCCTTCTTTGTCACCTTAATAAAACATTATTAGTGTGGGTTGTGTTTTAAGTCAACCTTCCTTGAGATATGAAAGCTGATTAAGCACAGATAGATGAAGATAGCTCCAATACCACACGAAATCTTCAAGGAACCAAGAAACAGCTGCTGAAAGAGACAAAGACCTTTAGCCAAAGCTAATATATAGAGAAAGTGTTCCATTAGATCTGAGGCCCTGATTTCAAACTTGTAGCTTCTTAACCTGTGAACAAATAAATTTCTACTTGTTAAAGCTACATACTTATAGTATTTCTCTTATTGTAGCACTTGGTAGCTAAGATACACTCATAAAACAAATAGGTCTTAGAAAAAATACAACTAGATTATTTCTTAGAAGTGAGGATGATGAGACTATGAAAAGTCATCAGGAAAGACTAATCACCAGAAAAGTATACCATGTTTGGTAAAGTAGAGGGCCAATGAAAATGACAGAAACTTTCAACAATATAGACTGACACAATAGTCAAAACAGTGGCCCACAAAATATCAAGTATAATTAAGATAGCACAGGACAAGGCAACATTTGTTCTGTTAAACGTAAGTTTGCCATTAGTTGGAGCTGACTCAACGGCAATATGCAACAACAATAATTTGACCCCCCCAAAAAAAAATTTAAAATGTGTCTTGAGATCAAAGTTAAAAATAAACAAAGCAAACTCACTGCCATTGAGTCAATTCTAATTCATATTAACCCCCATTGGGTTTACAAGGCTGTAAATCTTTAGCAAAGCAGACTGTCTCAACTTTCTTCTGCAGAGTGGCTGGTGCGTTCCTATCACTGACCTTTTTCTGCTTTTCAGCCAAAATGCCTTAACCACTAAATGGCCAGAGCTCCTGGAGATG
>NW_006922469.1:357432-358647 GCF_000298275.1 Orycteropus afer afer
GCCTTCTGCCTCCATTCACATTGATTGTGGATCCCCTGAAAATGAGATCTTGGATAATTTCAATCTTTCCTCCTTTTATTATGATGTTGCTTATTGATCCAGTTGTGAGGATTTCTGTTTTTTTTTTTTTTTTTTAATGTGGAGGTGTAATCCGTACTGAAGGCTATAGTTTTTCTTGTTCATCAGTAAGTGCTTCAAGTCTTTTCCATTTTCAACAAGCAACATTGTGTCATCTGTATATGACAGTTTGTTAATGAGTCTTCCCCCAATCCTGATGCCATGTTCTTCTTCATATAGTCCATATTCTAGGTTTATTTGCTCAGCATATAAATTGAATAAGTATGGTGAAATGTAACACTCTTCCTGATTTTAAACCATGCAGTGGCCCCTTGTTCTATTTGAATGACAGCCTCATGAGTACAACTAAGTGTTCTGGAATTTACATTCTTCATAATATTACCCGTAATTCCTTATGATCTACATATAAAGAACCACCACTAGTCTGTCAGTTTGTTGTACTATGGTGGCTTGTGTGTTGCTGTGAGGCTGGATGCTATGCCACCAGTATTTCAAATACCAGCATGGTCATGGTGGACAGGTTACAGTAGAGCTGTATGCTAAACAAATAAGATGCATCACAATAAATGGAGGAAAGTTGTTAAAGATTTCATTTTACTTGGTTCCATAATAAACACCAATGGAAATAGCAGTCACGACATCAGACAGCATATTGTACTAGACAAATCTGCTGCAAATGACCTCTTCCAAGTGCTGAGGAGCAAAGATGTCTCCTAGAAGACTAAGGTGTGCTTAACCCAAGCCATGACATTTTCAATTGCCTTATATGCATGTGAAAGCTGGACAATGATCAAAGAAGACTGAAAAAGTGTTGATGCTTTGGAGCTGTGTTGATGGCAAAGAATATTGAAAGTATCATGGACTGCCAAAAGAATGAACAAATCTGTCCTGGAAGAACTGCAGAGAGAATGCTCCTTGGAAGTGAGAATGGCCAGACTTCGTTTCACCTACTTTGGTTATGTTGTCAGAAGGGACCATTCCCTGGAGAAGGATATCATGCTTGGTAAAGTTGAGGGTCAGTGAAGAAGAGGAGGGTCCTCAATGAGATGGATTGACACAGTGGCTGCAACCATGGCCTTAAGTATAGCAAGGACTGTGAGGCTGGCACAGGACTGGGCAGTGTTTTGTTCTGTTGTA
>NW_006922469.1:359312-361068 GCF_000298275.1 Orycteropus afer afer
AAATGGGCACAGATTTCATTTTATTTGAATCCACAATCAACACCCATTGGAACAGCAGTCATGAAATCAAACATCATATTGCACAGGGCAAATCTGCTGCAAAAGACCTCTTTAATGTGTTAATGAACAAGGATATCACTTTGAAGAGTAAGGTGCACTTGACCCAAGCCATGGTATTTTCAGTTACCACATATGCATGTGAAAGCTGGACAATGAATGAAAAAGACTGAGGAAGAATTGATGTCTTTGAATTGCAGCATAGTTATATAATACTGAAAACTCTTTTGACAGCTAGGAGAAGAAAAATCTGTGCTGGGAGAAGTACAGTCAGAATGCTTCTTAGAAGAAAAAATTGTCAGAATTGTCTCACTGACTTGGTTGTGTTGTCAGAAGAGAACATTTCCTGTAGAGCAATATCATGCTTGGTAAAGTAGAGGGTCAGATGCAAAGGAGAAGACCCCCCAATGAGATGGAATGACACAGTGGCTTCAATGATGGGCTCAAGTACAGCAACACTTGTGAGGATGGTGCAACACCAAGCACCATAGGGTCACTATGATGTACATAGGGTCACTAAGATGAGCAGACTTAATGACACCTAATAACAACAATAAGAAAGAAAATGTTTAATTATTCAAGCCCAATTATTTTCTACTACTGATAGAAAGACAGTAAGATTAAGAATGCATTATTCTTTAGTCCACTGTCAGTGGCAAATGTAAAGTGTGTCCTTGAGGAGCAAAATTGTTTCAGATTCTTCTTTCCTAAAAACTCCTTGTTGATGCTACTCTAAAGCAACAGTGTTTCAAAAGAAAGCTCAAGGCACTCCCTGAAAATAATGTCTATTTCTTCCTGTGTACCAAGATAAAAATGTCTTTCCTCATAATTAAAAATATAGAACTGCCCTACTTAGACAATAAAATTGAAAATGTGGAAAAAATTGATTGGAAATCTTGGTGGCTATGAAGATTCAAGGGAAAAAGGGAGTTTCAGAAACTGTGAGATCTCGTTCTTTATCCAAACTCCCAAATGGCTTTAGCAATCTTTGGAGTGATTCAGATCATCCTTCAAAAAATCTTTGATTTTAGAGACACATTGAAGTTTTCATCATTAATGATTGAGTAATATTTGTGTAATTTCATCCTAGGCTAAAACTTCTGGAAATGTGGTGGGAACAAATGCAGTTCAAGAAATGTTCCAAGAGAGCTGAAAACACAGATAAGAATATAGCTGAGAAGACAGATAATTTAATCTGAAGACAAGATGAAAGATGGTAGGTCTTAAGACATATTTAAAAGTTTTAAAAATACTTTCTTTTTATTTTGTTGAGTTGTATGCATGTGTGAGTTCTCATAAATATTCATTTTAAAAAGAATGTTTATGTTAAGAATGGAAATATGGAAAGAGGAATTAAAATGAGATGAATTTTTCTGTTTTTCTTTTGCTTTGCTTTTGTCACTATTTATTTATTAAAGAAATCAAAGTTCAGAGAATGGGGACTGTCTCAATGAATAAGCAGCTACTACAATTCACTGCAAGTAATTCCAGGAATGAGCCAAGTCCATTAAGCCAGCTATGAAAACACACACACACTGCTCTATGAGTCTGGCTCCTAAAAGGAAGTCAAGGGATGTCAAATGAGACTAAAAGAGTAGGCCAAATGAGAAATGTACAGTGATATCTTTACTGAACTGTTCTTTCTGTTTTGGTTTTGTTCTGAGGGGAAACTCCATGGGGAAGTTTGAAACTATTTAAG
>NW_006922469.1:363288-363912 GCF_000298275.1 Orycteropus afer afer
AATTTTAGAGAAGATATTGCTCCTGGATTTCTACCTTTGCACATTTTTTTCCTTAAGTCATTACTAAATATAATTTACTATGTATTACAAGCATTACAGTCCTACAAATGAAATAAGAATTTCTAATTATGTTAGAATCATGCAAAAAGTGGATAGTTTGAAGAATTTTTTCCTTTTAATTTTGAGAGTTCAAATAGGAATATATTCTTACTCTGTTTTACCAGATACTTTAATCTTGTACAAAAGGACACACTCCATAATGGAACTTCCAGGATTAAGGTCAGCTGTAGAAGTGTGAGGAGGCATCAAAGTGGAATGACTTAAAGTATACCCAGCAGGATCTGACAATGCATAATGAAGTACTTATCTTTGAGGTTTAGAAGCCTTTACACTAGTAATGCTTGTAGAAGATATAACAAGTTTCATTCATTTAGAGTTTATAAATGTAAAGAAAGATAGACAAAATGGTATTGATGTGGGTTTTAGTTTGCTTTACAAGAACGGTATATGAAAAGGCCCAAAGAATGAAATAATAACTGCACCCATTATGAAATTTAAATCAAGGACAATTTAGCATGAGGATATGTACCATTCTGAAATTAGATCTTTTTTTTTTTTTTTTTT
>NW_006922469.1:383987-388481 GCF_000298275.1 Orycteropus afer afer
CCTGCAGGCCCAGAGGTGGGTAGGAGTGGGGGATGGTCGCACCTCCATTCAACAAGCAGGTGTGGGGTACAAGAGTAACAAGAGGAATGTCGCACTTTTTCAGTCATGCAGGTCCAGAGTGTCCTTGGGGTTATTGGCAAGCAGAACCTGTTCTTAAGCCCCTGGAATCTGGGGTAGCTCTGTCTCCTTAAATATCCAAAATGGTCAAGCCACTTGTAAACCTTCAAAATGGCTGCACCCTCTGGACAGCCAAAAGTCCACAGCTCAACCCACCTTCCTCTTTGCTGTTGCTTCACCTTTTATTCCCAGCCACCAGAGCAGTACTCCGTGCAGTCCCTGGCTAGCAAGCCTGATTTTTAGGTTAAATCTTAGGTCCTATCACCACTTAGCAATCTCAAGCTCTCTGTGCCATCAGGATCTCTCAGGCTCAGGATCACTGCTATACTGCAGCTCCATATATCTCTTTTTTGGTATTCTCATGAAAATTCTTCTGCTAGTTGGAGTTTAGTGCACTTCTATATCCTTCCCTTCAAATTTCAGGGGTCCAGGATTATCTTCTGTGTCTGCGTTAATCATTTCCACTTTTCATTGTTGAAGAAGGTCTGTGCAGTCTTTCTGCCTATTCTGTCATCTTGGAATCTCCTCAGGAATATATCCTTTCACCATATTTATTCACCTGGATGCTGAGCAACTAATCTGAGAAGTTGGATTATATGGAGCAAAACATGGCTTTCGGACTGGAGGAAGACTCATTAACATCCTCTAATACACAGGTGATGCAATTTTGCTTGTTGAAAGTGTGGATGACTTGAAGCACTTACTGATGGAAATTAAAGACTACAGTCTACAATATCGATTACACCTCAATATAAAGAAAATAAAAATCCTCACAACTGGTCCAATAAACAACTTCATGGTGGATGGAAAATATGTGGCATTGTCAAGGATGTCACATTAGTTGGTTCTACAATCAACACCAATGGAAACAGCAGTCAAGGCATCAGATGATGTATTGGATTGGTCAAATCTGCTACAAAAGACCTCTTTCAAGTGATGAAGAGCAAAGATTTCTCTTTGAAGAGTAAGGTGTGCCTAACCCAAACCATTGTATTTTCAATCACCTCACATGCATGTGAGAGCTAGCTGCACAATGATTAAGGAAGACTGAAGAGGAGTTAATGCTTTTGAGTAGTGGTGTTGGAGAAGAATGGTAAGAGTACCATGGTCTGTTAAAAGAACTAACAAACCTGTCCTGGAGGAAGTGCAGACAGAATGCTCCTTGGAAGCAAGAATGGCCAGACTTTGTCTCACCTACTTTGGTCATGTTGTCAGAAGGAACTTTTCCTTGGACAAGGATATCATGCTTGGTAAAATGGAGGGTCAACAAAGAAGGAGAAAGCCCTTGAGGAGATGGATAGACCCATTAGCTGCAATGATGGGCTCATGTATAGCAAGGATCATGAGGCTGGCATACAACTGCACAATGTTTCATTCTGCTGTGCATAGTGTCACTATTAGTTGGAGACAACTCAATGACATCTAACAACAACAACAACATTAGTACAGAATATTCCATGATACACTGGAAGGTATTACCAAATCTGCAATTATATTTAGGCTAAGGATGGTGTAATATAAAGTTGTTGGATTATTTTAATTTTGATTTCCTGAAATAATATTTCTTATTTGTATTACTGGAAGATTTTTGTTTTAAATGACAATGTTAAATTTAACTAATGAGCATCTTCATTTGCTCCTTACTAAAAACCAGCACACACAGTATTCCTTTCCTTATGGCATTTCAAACTAAATGAAGAGAACAAATATCCAGTTATAAATGTTAACAAATAAATGACATGCTTGGTTGAAGAGAAAAATGTGAGGTCCTGGAGTTGTTGTAATTCTGCCAGATTATGTGGTTTGCAGATTATTATCTGCCAAGAAGTGAGTCAGGACACATATCCAGCCTTGTCTCTGCTTTAATTGTTGGAGTCATGTGAGTGTAGTTTGTTCCAAATGATATGTCTTTTTCTAATTCATACAAAGGTATGTGGGTGTAGTTTGTTCCAGAAGAGATGTCTTTTTCTAATGCATATAAAGATGAAGATAAGTTACTATTGGCTGTGAGATTCTGGAGACCATGATATTTGTATGATTTTATAAGTGATGTCTGTTTCTACTCTAGTTTCATACTTCATACATTTCACGTTCTGATTATTAATGGATGTTTAGAGTTGTGTCTTCTCATTTTTAGTCATGCCACATCAGCAAATGAAGGTCCTGAAAGCTTTACTCCATTCATATTATTAAGGTTCAGTCTATTTTGAAGAGGCAACTCTTCCCCAGTCATGCTTTGAGTGCCTTCCCACTGGAGGGTTTCATCTTCCAGCACTATATTGGATAGCATTTTGGGGCTATTCATAAAATTTTCCAATGATATATCAAACAGTGTCTCACTGCTCTTCATTAAGTTTTCACTGGTCAATTCTTTGAGAAGCATATTGTCCCTTCCCTCTTCTGGGTCTGGCTTAGTCTGGAAGTCATGGAATGTCTACCATGGATAACCCTGCTGTTATTTGAAATACCGGTGGCATAGCCTTCCAGCCTCACAGCAGCAGGCAAGTCACCACAGTACAACAAACTGTCAGATGAGTGTTGGCAGCAGTATATTGACAGGGAACTTCCAAAAATTCAAGCTGGAATGTGTAAAATCATGCATGCCATTGCTGATAGAGGCATCTTGGCTAAAAGCAAAGAATACCAGGAAGATATTTACCTGTGTTTTATGGACATTGCAAAGATTATGTGTATCATAATAAAAACCAAAAACGAAACTTACTGTCATCAAGTCAGATCTGACTCCTAGTGACCTCCCTTGGGTTTCTGAGATGGTGTCATTATGGAAGTAGATTGCCCAGTCTGCCTTCTGAAGAGTGGCTAATGGGTTAGAACTAGCAGTCAAATGTGTAAGGCACTATGCCACCAGAGCTCCTGTGTATCATAATAGATTGTGGATAAATCACCAAAGAATGGGAATTCCAGAACATTTAATTATGCTCATGAGGAACCTATACATAAACCAAGAGGTAGTTGTTCCAATTGAACGAGGGAATACTGCATGGCTTACAACTAAGAATGGTATTTTTAGGGTTTTATCCTTTCACCATTCTTATTCAATCTGTATGCTGAGCAAATCAACCAAGAAGCTGGACATATGAAGAAGAACATGGCAGGAGGATTCCAGGAAAATTCATTAATAATTTGTGATATGCACATGACACAATATTGTTTGCTGAAAATAATGACTTGAAGAACCTACTGATGAAGATCAAAGACTTCTGTGTGGAATATAAATCAAGATAAAGAAAATAAAATACATCTGCATCAATAAGAAACATTATGATAAATGGAGAAAAGATTGAAGTTGTCAAGGACTTAATATTTGTTTTCACAATCAACACCCATGGACACTGCAGTCAAGAAATCAAATGACATACTACTTTGGGTAAATCCTCTGCAAAAGACCCCTTCAAAGTGTTAAAAAGCAAAGACATCACTTTGAATAGTAAGGTGCTCCTGACCCAACCATGGCATTATCAATAGCCTCATATGTATGTGAGACCTGAATATGGAACATGGCAGGAGAATTGATTGACTTGAATTTTGGTGTTGGTGAAGAATATTGAATGCACCATGGACTGATAGTAGAAGGAACAAATCTGTCTTAGAGGAAATACAGGGCCAAAATTCTCCTTGGAAGCTAGAATGGCTTGACTTTTTCTTTCATATTTTGGTCATATTGTCAGAAGGGACAAATCACTGGAGAATTATATCATGCTTGGTAAAGTAGAGAGTCAGGGAAAATGGGGAAAACTCTCATTGAAATGGATTGCCTCAGTGGCTGTCAGGATGGGCTTAAGCATGGCAATAATTGTGAGGATTACACAGGATCAGACAGTATTCTCTTCCGTTTTATGTAGTGTTGCTTGGAGTAGGAACTAACTCACCACATCTAACAACAATGACAACAGCAGACATAAAGCAACTGTTCTTTATTAGTTTAAACTCTATGACTTCTGAATTTCCATGTATCTCTGTTTAAGACCACATGTTAGGGTAAGTTAGTAGATGAAAAATGTTTATTATTTTTTTAAATAATTTCTTTAAAATGAATACAGAAATTAAGCTTTCCTTCTGCCTTCCCTTTTTATATTAAATATTCTTATAGGAGGAAATCTTTTAAGACTTCTATCACTTTGTAACTTTTTCATATTCCCTCTCAATCTATGTTATATTTTCCATAATTGAAAATACAAAGCATTGGACTTGGACTTCCAATTTTAGATCAAATTAGATTATTCATAATCTTATTTTCTGTTCATGTTCTCTCCATTTCAAATTTTAGAGAACCAGTTTACTAATCATAGTTTATCATCATCTTTACATGAAAAGCCAAAATAATACTGTTCTTCATTCAAGCTAGTTATAACAAGT
>NW_006922469.1:389451-390740 GCF_000298275.1 Orycteropus afer afer
GTGGAATCTAATGTGAGCAGCTGAGTAGCTGCCTTAGCGATGTGGTCTGCTTCTTGTATGTAAGCCTTGGGGAATGATCTCTAGTTTATGGCATGCTTGAACCTTGCAAGTAGCTGTGTCATTGTTCAGCAGCCTGCCATGCTCTGCCAAACTTGGGACTTTCAATGGACTTGAATTAATGGCCTGCCATGTGGTTTGGTAACATCGGGACTGTGCCACATTAGTTGTCGACCTTGGGCTTGTTAGCCTGAGCAGCCATTAGTTGCCTAAGTGAAGAGATGCCTCTAGCTTCAGTGGGCCATGAGCAAGAGGCAGAGCTGAAGCACAAGGTAGAGGGGCTTTTACCCATTCCCTAGAGCCTGGCACTTTGAACTTGGATTTCTATTCTCCTGAACTGTAAGAGAATAATTTCCTGTTTGCTCAAGCCATCCTGTTTGTAGTATATCTTCTGCCAGAGTGGCATGAGGTGACCGGAACACAGAAATATTCTGTAACTTATTGGGAAAAAAAAAAAATTGACTTTGATGAATATCAGTTTCTTGAGACAAATATTTTCTCTAAGCATGGAATGTAATAGCTCAGGAACTTAGTACAGGAATTTAATGCAACCAAGCATCTGATGCTTTTACCTGATAGTTAAGTCCTTTATTGTGTATCAAGGCCCTGGACTACAAAAAGAGCAGCACAATTCTGTTGTTCTTTTAAACTAGAAAAGTTATATCATTTTTCAGTCTTGATGAATGCTTGGGCTGAACCATAACTTTTCTGATCACATTAAAATTTTAGCACATGATTTCTATTTTCAGATATTAAATTGCCCAATGAAAATTATATGGAATATTACTTTCATACTTAATTTAAAGATTCAGTGAATTTGGCCTTTGTCCCATACCCAATCATGGTAGTCCAAAATCCTCACTGACATACTTTAAGATTGAACCATAAACATTTCACCTCTGCTTTATTCCCACAACCCATCCAACATAGTCCCTGGCCATGCAAAAGTTCATGTGCTGAACTGCTAACATAAGGCTGGAAGTCCACATCTACCCAGGTGATCCTTGGGAAAAGGCCTAAATATTTCCTTTAGAAAAATCAGCCAGTGAAACCCTATTGAATACAGTTCTACTCTGATGCATATGGAGTCATCATGACTTGAAAGTGACTCCAGGGTAATTTTTTTTTAACTGAAAATTAGAAATAAGCCATATGACTTACCTGGGCTGCTTTTGTACCCTTAGTATTGGAGATTATAAAGATTATAAATCTTTCCTTAGGAGAAAAATTCA
>NW_006922469.1:392770-396599 GCF_000298275.1 Orycteropus afer afer
TAATGCATCATATCTGTTCTTTAGATGGCATCTAAATTCAGGAGAGATATATTCTAGATCATATTTTGGCTCTCATGGACTTGTTTTAATTGTCTTTAACTTGAAGTTGAACTTGCATATGAGCAGTTGATGGTCTGTTCCACAATCAGCTCCTGGCCTGGTTTTGGCTGAAGATATTGAGCTTCTCCATTTCCTCTTGCCACAGATAGAAACTATCGGATTCCTGTGTGTTCCATCTGATGAAGTCCATGTGTACAGCCGCTGTTTGTGTTGTTGAAAAAAGGTGTTTGAAATAAACAAATCGTTGGTCTTGCAAAATTCTACCATGTGAGTTCCAGCATTATTTCTGTCACCAAGACCAAATTTTCCAACTACCGATGATTCTTGTTTCCAACTTTCACATTCCAGTCACCAATGATAATTAACATTCCTGATTGCAAGTTTGTTCAATTTCAGAATGCAGAAGTTGATAAAAGTCTTCAATTTCCTCAGCTTTGTGTTTGGGGTTGGTGCATAAATTTCAATAATAGTCGTATTAACAGGTCTTCCTTGTAAGCATATGGATATCATCCTATTACTGACAGCATTGTACTTCAAGACAGATCTTGAAACATCCTTTGTGATAATGAATACCACACCATTCCTCTTTAAACTGTCATTCCTGGCATAGTAGATCATATGTTTGTCTGATTCAAAATGGCCAAAACTGGTCCATTTCAGCTCACTAAATAGATTATATCAATTTAGTGATATTACTAAATGGATGATAAATGGATTGATATCACCTAGGATATCAATCTTTATGCATTCCATTTCATTTTTGACAACTTCCAATTTCCTTAGACTCATACTTTGAGCATTCCATTTTCTGATTATTAATGGCTGTTTGACACTCTTTCTCCTCAGTTTGAGGGGTGCCACATCAGCAAATGGAGGTCTCAAAAGCTTCACCTTGTCCATATAAGTAAGGCTGATTTTACTCTGATAATGTGGCTCTTGCCCAGTCCTACTTTAAGAGCTCTCTATGCTAAGTGACTCATCTTCCTCCTCTGTATTGGACAATGTTTTCGGACTTCATAAAGTTGCACAGTAATGTATCAGACAGTGTTTCTCTGCTATTCATAAGTTTTTCCCTGGCCAATTATTTGAGAAGTGGATGGCCTCCTCCTTCTTCCTAGTCTGTCTCAGTCTGCAAACTGGGCTGATACCTGTGCACCATGTGTACCCCACTGGGTTTGAAACAACAGTGGCACAGCCTCAAGACTCACAGCAACTCGTCACCACAGTAGGACAAACTGATAGACAAGTTTGTTTCCTTAGCTGTTGGAAACCTCTCCAACTACCCTTACCTAGATCCCTGTGGCTGACTTCTTGATATGTTCCAGTCCCCTTTGCCTTTTCTGTCTTCTCTCTGCCTTCCCACCTTGTTGCTTGTGGGGTGTGGCCTGGGTTCCCTCTTCTCCTTGGATCCCTGCAGCTGACTCCTCAATCTGTTATGGTCCCCTTTCAGTCACTTTAAGTATTGAAAATGGCCACCACTTGTAAATATTCAAAATGGCTGTGCCCTCGGTCACTTTAAATATCTAACATGGCTGCCACGTGTAAACAATCAAAATGGCTGCACCCTCCAGACAGCAGAAAGCCCACAGTTCAGGCTGTCTGCCTCCCTGCTGTTTCTCTTCCTAGTCATAGGCCACCAGATCAGTTGTCCTTGCAGCCCTTGGTGACCAAGACTGATCTTTAGGTCAATTTGCAGGTCCCAACACCACTTGGAAATATTCAGGCTGTTGGTCTCATCAGCGTAGCTGACAGTCCTCAGCTCCAACCGTCTCTGTACTCCCCATTTTCATTCAGGTTTTTCCACTAGTTCGTGCCTAATCCACTTCTGTATAGTTCCTTTTGAAGCTCAGGGTACCAGGATTATCTTTTGTATCTCTATCAATTGGTTTTTCTTTTATTCTCTGACTTGTGTCTTCAAGGGAAGAGGATAGGGATGGGGATAGGAGGAAGTGGTGAATGCCTTTTCACTCTTATAGAAGCTGACAAGGCCAAAGTTCTTGGATCAAACGTCAAGTTGGAGGCTTTTCCCAACTCTCACAGCTGCAGGGCTGAGGAGCTCAAGATTGGCAAGCAGTATACTGGCTATTGACTCCAACAAATGATGAATCCAAGATCTCCAGGCTGATTGGTGGATTGTTTTCTCACAAACAGTTGTAGGCAGCACAATAAAATTCCAAACTTCCTTACTACATCTAAAAACATAAACAATCTTGTAGAATCCACTGCAATTGGTGGTTTATTTTTATATCTGAGATTGTGAATTATTTCTTAAATTATAGTTGTTAGTTGCTTTCAAATCTATTTGACTCACAGCCCTATGGCACAACAGAATGAAGCACTGTGTGGTCCTTCATCACCCTAGCAATCATTGCTATGTTTGAGTCCTTTGTTGAAGCCACTGTGTTACTCCACCTCATTGAGGATTTCCTCTTTTTATTTCACCTTCTATATTACCAAAGGGGCTCTGGTGCCACAGTGCTTGGGCATTTGACTGCTAACTATACCTACCAGCAGCTCTTCGGAAGGGAGATTGGACAATCTTCTTCTGTAGTGATACAGTTTCAGAAACCCAAAGAGGGGTTTCTATGAGTCAGATCCAACTTGACAGCAGTGAGTTTGGCTTTTTGTTTGTTTTACACTACCAAGCATTATGTCCTCCCTCTGGGCTTGATACCTCCTGATAAAATGTCGAAAACACTTGAGGCAAAGTCTCACTATTCTCACTTCTAAGGAGCATTAAGGATGTACTTATTCCAAGGCAGATCTGTTTTTCTTCTGACAGTCCAAGATGCATTCAATATTCTTTACCAATGTTGTAATTCAAAAACATCAATTATTCTTTGATCTTTCTTATTCATTGTCAGGTTTTGCATATATATGTTGTTGCTGTTATTAGGTGCCATCAGTTGACTCTGACTCCTAGCAACTCTATGGACTACAGAACCAAACACTGTCCAGGCATGTGTGATCTGTACAATAATTTCTATACTTGAGCCCATCAGCCCCTGTGTCAATCCATCTCATTGAGGGTCTCCCCCTTTTTTGCTGACCCTCTGCTTTACCAAGCATGATATCCTTTTCCAGGGAATGGTCTCTTCTGACCACATGACCAAAATATTTGAGACAAAATCTAGCCATTCTTTCTTCCAAGGAGCATTTCAGTTGTGCTTCTTCCAGGACAGATTTGTTAGTTATTTGGGCATTTCATGATACTTTCACTAACCTTCACCAATATAACTCAAGAGCATAAACTCTTCTGTCTTCCTTATTCATTGTCCAGCTTTCACACACATATGAGGTGATGGAAAATATTATGCCTTGGGTTAGGCACATCTTAGTCTTCAAAGTGACATCCTTGCTCTTCAACACTTTAAAGAGGTCTTTTGCAGCATATTTACCCAGTGTGATATGATGTCTGATTTCTTGACTGCTGCTTTCATGGGCATTGATTGTGAATCCAATAAAATAAAATCTTTGACAATTTCAATCTTTTTACCATTTATTGTGATACAGTTTATTGGCCTAGTTGTGAGGATTTTCATTTTCTTTATGTTGAGGTATAATCCATACTACAGACTACAGTCTTTAATCTTCATGAGTAAATGCTTCAAGTCATCTTCACTTTCAACAAGCAAGCTTGTATCATCTGTGTATTGTAGGTTGTTAATAATTTCTTCCAATCCTGATGCTGCATTCTTCTCCATATAGTCCAGATTCTTGGATTATTTACTCAGCGTACAGATAGAAAAATTATGGTAAAAGGATACAA
>NW_006922469.1:396866-397920 GCF_000298275.1 Orycteropus afer afer
CAGTCAAGTACCTTAGGCATTATGTTACCAGAGCTCCTGCATATATATATATATATATATATATATGGCATTAAAAATACCATGGCTACTTAGTCCTCTAAGTGACATTTTTGCGTTATAATGCTTTAAAGACCTATTTTGCAACAGATATGCACCAAGTTGTTTGAAGTTTCACTGCTACTTCCATGAGCACTGATCATGGATTGAAGTGAAATGAAGTCCTTGACAATGCACCTTTTCTCCACTTATCATGATGAAGCTTAATGGTCCAGTTTTGAAAATATTTGTTTTCTTTATGTTGAGGTGTAATTCATACCGAAGACTGTAGTCATGGATCTTCATCAGTAAGTTCATCAAGTCCTCTTCATTTTAGTAAGCAAGGTAGTGTTATCTGCATATTGCATGTTATTATTGAGCCTTCCTCCAATCCTGATGCTGCATTCTTCTTCATATGGTCCAACTTATGAAATTATTTGCTTAGTATCTGGATTGAATGCATACAGTGAAAAGATACAAGCCTGATGCATATCTTTCCTGATTTAAAACCATGCAGTATCACTTCTTCTGTTTAAATGAGATTCCCTTGGTCTGTCACATTCTGACATAGAAAAATCTGTGTTAGAAGGAAGTAAAGCCAGAATGTTCCTTAGAAGTGAGAATGGCTGGACTTCTCCTCAAGTACTTTGGTCATAATGTCAGAAGGGATCAGTCCTGGGAGAAGTATGTCATGTTTGATGAGGTAGAGGGCAGTGAAAAAGGGAAGACTCTTAAGGCCATGGACTGGCATAGTTGCTGTGATGATGCACTCAAGTAGAGCTAATATTGTGAGATGGTGCAGGACTGTGTAATGTTCTCTTCTGTTGTAAGCAGGATACTATATGTTAGAGCCAACTCAAGAACACATAAAACAGCACTAACAACATTTTATGCTCATCATGAGCAAAATTAATTGTTCTTGAACTCCTATTCTTCACAGTGCTATCCATAGTTTGTTATGATTCACACAATTGAAAGCCTTTGTGCAGACAAAAAATCACAGGTAAACATCTTTCTG
>NW_006922469.1:404328-404985 GCF_000298275.1 Orycteropus afer afer
TTTTTGTTCTCTAGTTTTTGTTTTTTGCTGTTCTTCTTTATTTTATTTATTTATTTATTTTTGGATAACAGAGTGAGACAGCAACCACACTCCATTACCCTACCATACCTGTACCTCCTGAAAACCCACCCACAGAGTAAGAGCTACCACTTCCTTACACACCAACTGACAAATGAAAGATGGCATCCAATACCAGCCTGATTCATACTCAATTGCTCTTCATGAACAGAGATGTGTGACACACTCTCATTCTTTATCACACTCACCAGGAGACTGGTGGTGAGTGCCTATTTGCTGCCAACTAGCAAATAAAGGAGCAAAGTACCCTGCTCACTCAGATATGTCAAAACAAAATAAAGGAAACAAAAATCTTGAGTGAACTACATCAATATGCAATCACAAATTAAATATAAACAAAATTACATTGAGATGTTTCAGAGAAAATTGACCATCCTGGTCCACAAAAAGAAGCAAGATAAAGTAGTACAAATGAAGGACCAAGATACAGACCCATAAAACATCCCTGAGGGAGAAGTAGCACTTGAGTTCCTGATAAGGAATTTAAAAGAATTATGTTCAGGTACTGCCAGTGGACTGAGAGACAGATCAAGGAAAACACTGACAAAATTAAAGAAAATACATACAAAATTCTAAAAT
>NW_006922469.1:407984-417761 GCF_000298275.1 Orycteropus afer afer
TGGCTTACTTGTCTGATAGAAACTGGTGAAACCCCCAAGACTATGGCCCCTAGTCACCTTTCATACCTGGAATTGAACTCAATCCCATGGATTCCAGCAAAAAATATAGACAGCCATACAAATGTTTACACAATGTAGGTACACTCTTTTGAATAATCAATCATGGGAGGTCAGAAGGGTGGTATTTACAAAAGGAGATAGCTCAGAGGATAGGAATATGAAAGAGCACAGGCAAAAGGTAAATAAAGGCAGGGAGAGTGGGAAGAGAGCTGTTATATTATTGGGATTGTAATTAATATCATTAAACAAAATGTATATGGATGGTTGTATGGAAAATGAATTAGCTCTGTAAATTCACAAGAAGAAATTCACAAAATTTCACAAATCACAAAAAGAAAAAAAAATGGAGAGGAGCAGAGACTGAACCCCAGAGCAACCCCCCAAAACAAGAATTCATTCATTCTTTCCACATGAAGTGTTTACTGAGCACCCACTCTATGCCAAGCAGGTTCTAAGAAGAATAAATAAATAAATAATTATAAATATTGATTACTCTCTAAAGTTATAGAATTGTTCTCCACGATATATTTTGTTTTTGACTTTGAATACACTTTAAGTTTCCACTAAAGTTCAGTATTAAGTGTCAAGTACTAAAACTTGATTACTGAAATCTAAGGAGGATTTTTGTACATCATCATTATCTCTTATACTTAAGAGTTATTTCTTATATTGAATCAGTTATTATCATTTCATTTTTTTGGCATGTACACCACTGAAAATATTTAAAGGCTACTTTCCCACTTCCTTTTGATGGTCAATAAGAATGGGAATGAAAGGTGGTAATAACTAAAGGGGAAATCTTTAGATTTAGGAGAAACACACCACTGATGATAAATAATGCATTTGTTGTAGGAGGCTATGTGCAAGCACAGGAGGATTTACAAAGACCTTAAATGTCATTCATTCTTCATGTGTTTCAACATTTAATTTCACAGCAATATTTCACAAGGAAAAAGTAATATAAAATATTATTCTCATTCTTAAAATTGAAATTAGGTGAGACTTAATTTTTTATGGCATGGATTTTTTATCTTAGAAGATAATTTTTCTGTCTCTCTTACTCATGATATTAAATATTTCCTCTTTCTTACATGTGTCTTTTCATCACACATCTTTCAGTTTGTCATATTGTGGTTGACTTCATGTTCCCATTATGGTGGAAGCTATACCATTGCTATTTCAAATACAATCAGGGTCATACCTGGTAGATGAGTCCCAGTAGAGCTTCCAGACTAAGACAGACTAGAAAGAACGATGTGGTGGTCTACTTTTGACAGGGAAAAAAAAAAGAAAAAAAAGTCCAGTTAAAACATTATGAATAGCAGTGGAACTTTGTCCAGTATAGTGCCAGAAGTTGATGCCCTCAGGTTTGGAAGGCTCTCAAAACATGACCAAGGATGAGCTGCCTCCTTACAATAGATGCACCCTTATTGAAGATGATGAAATACAGCTTTCTGGATCTTCATTTTCTGATGAATCAAAATGCCATTTTAAAAATTTTGAAAATTGAAAATTTTCATTTCCTCTGACTCAAAATCAGAAGAAGCCACTGAAAACATCCATTAATAATCAGTACAGAGAATGTTTGAGCTATGAATATAGAAAAATTTGAAGTGCCCAAAAATTAAATGGAAAGCATAAAGATTGATATCTAAAACACTAATGAGCTAAATGAACTGGTATTGGACATTTTGAATCAGACAGTAATATGCTCTCTATACCTGGAATGACAAAGGTTTTTCATTCATTGTTAAAAAGAACATTTCAAGATCTCACTTGAAATACAACACTGTTATTAAGATAATGTCCATAGACATACAAGGAAGACAATTATCATTCAAATTTATGCATCAACGCTTAAAGTCAAAAATGAAGAAAGTGAAGAGTTTTACCAACTTCTGGTGTCTGAAATTGATCAAGTATGCAATCAATATGTCTTGGTAAATACTGGTAATTTAAATGTGAAAGCTGGGAACAATGGAGAAAGATTGGTAGTTGAAAAATATGGCCTTAGTGATAGAACCAACAATGGTGATCACATGACAGAATTCTGCAAGGCTAGCAACTTATTCATTGTAACTTTTTTCAATGGAATAAAGGGTGACTATACTTGTGAACTTTCCCAGTTGTAATCAACAAGAATCAAATTTACTCTTTCAGTGGAAAGAAATGTTGGAGTATCTCAATATTATCAGTCAGAAGAAGACCTGAAGCTCACTGTCACTTGATCATGTTGTTCAAGTTGAAGCCAAAGAAAATTAAAACAAATACACAAGAGCAAACTTATTACCTTGATTATATCAAACCAGTCACATTGAACACTAATGAGTTGTGTGACAACTTGTCTTAGCCATGATCTCTGTGGTTTGTCAGTTATGATGTATCATGTGCATGATGAGATCTGCTAGGAATACCCCATCAGTTGAAAAGGAGTTTCTTTGAGGAAGAGGCTTGCTTCCAATATATGTTGACTTTCTTGCAAAGCTCTCTGGTGTTTTGCTTGATCTAGATCCTTTATCTGGCTCATCTTCTGACTTCCTGATTCTTGGACTTGAACCAGTGACCTGCCAGATTGCCTGCCAAGCTTGGATTTTTGCCTTGGTGGCCTGTGAGTTAGCAACCTGCCATCTTACCTGTTGATCTTGGATTCATCACCCTCTGCATGCCTGCTGATTTGAAGTCCATTAGCCCTTGAAGTTCCATGCGTAAGGAGAATCCTCCAGCTTGATGATTGACTCATGGACTTGGGAATAACTAGCTCTGGTAGCGTAGTGACTAAGGCACTTGATTGCTAACCAGAAAGCTGGCAGTTCAAACCCACCAGCTACTCCTTGGAAGGAAGATGGGGCAATCTACTTCCGTAGTGATACCACCTTGGAAACCCAAGGAGGGGTCGCTATGAGTCGGATCCGACTCAACGGCACATATCAACAACAAGAACATATGTGCTTGAATCATTTCCTTGAGATAAATCTTATTCTCTCTCTCTTCACACACACACACACACACACACACACACACATAATTATATATCGCTCATTGTTTTCTGGAGAACCCAGGTTAAGATAGATGTTGTCAAGGATTTCATTTTACTTGGATCCACAATCAACATCCATGAAAGTAGCAATTAAAGAATCAAACATAGTCTTTTCATTGGGCAAATTTGCTGCTAAATACCTCTTTAAAATGTAAAAGAGCTAAGTTGTCCCTTTGAGAAGAAAGGCACACCTGACCAAAACCATTATATTTTCCATTGCTTCATTTTCACAAAAAGGCTGGCAATGAATAAGGAAGACTGACGAAAAATGAATGCTTTTGAAATATGGTGTTGGTGAAGAATATTGATATACTATGGACTGCCAGAGGAACAAATAAATTTGCCTTGAAGAAGTACAGACAGAATGACCCTTGGAAACAAGAATGGGGAGAATTCATCTCATGTACTTTGGTCATATTATCAGGAAGGACTATTCCTGGAAAAGAACATCATGCTTAGTAAAGTAGAGGGTCAATGAAAAGACGAAGACCCTCAAGGATAGAAATTGACACAATCGCTCCCACAATGGGCTCTATCATTGCAACGATAGTGAAGAGAATGCTGAACTGGGCACTGCTTCATTCTGGTGTACATAGGGTTTCTATGAGTTGGAACCAAATAATAAAAATAACATGTGTATTTGGCTCATACTTCATTTTGCTTCATTCAGTTAATGAGTTTTGGGACAGAACACACTCCTGTTTCCTAGTACTGAAGTTGCTACTGCCCACTTTGCATACTTTTAGGAGCACCCTGCCCCTTGCTATGTATCTGTTAGCTATATATATCCAAAGAATGTGATTCTTAGGGTTTACTCAGAGTCTGCATTTTATGGACGATCATCAGTGTCAGCATATAGCTTTTCCTCCAGAATATATACTACACTATCACACATAGTGAATTATTTTCCTTCAGCTAGGCTTGAGAAACTAAATTAAGCAGTCATGTAAAATATCTGATAGGTGTAAACACTGGCCCTTTGACAAGATGTTCTTATATTTTCTATACATTTTAATTTTGGGGAAAAAGAACTTGGAGGACTTAAATTTTATAACACAATAATCAGATGAAAAACAAAGTGAAACACAGAAGAATTCAGCTCAAAATGAGCCTATAGTTAAAAGATTCCATGGTCCCCCACCCCTTTATACCATCTCCCATGCAAATTGGAAAGACTTACATTTAAGTTTAAATTCTAAAGCACATGGGATTATGGAAGGCTATGGTCCTCAGTGGGAGCTCTAACTCCATTTTGAAGCTTGACATAAGTTTCAGATGCCATTTGGGTTCTCTCTGAACATAAACCAGCATTGTGGCTATGCACAGACACGTTCCAGGACAAACCTAGGGAGGGGCAGTTCGCCTTCAGGAAGAGTATGATTGAAAGTAGATTATACTCTCACGACCAAACCAAACCGCCAACCACTGCCATGGAGTTGGATCTGACCATAGCAACCCCTCCTTGGGTTTATGAGGCAATATCACTGCAGAAGTAGATTGCCTAACCTTCCTTTGAAGGAGAACTTGCCTGAGAGTGTCTTTTTCTAATTTAAATTAACGTTGGGGTCTTTGTATTGTTTGGTAGCCATCTTGTGGCTAAGACTCAGGCTGTATGGTCATGAGTCACAGCCTATCTAGTTCACCATCTAGCTAGATAATCAAGGCCTAGAACCAATCCTGTAACCCTTTTCTTTCCAAGTACGTATGTATCCCAATGATGGTCTTTTCCTGCAACAGTGACGTATCTATCTACCACCAATCATGATTTTCTGATGATTTAGAATTATATATAATTATCCACATGGCCATGACTCAGCAGACTGCATTCAGCTTGCTCAGGCGGGTAACTTTCCTCATCCAGGATGATTGTCTTTGTTCTGTCCACAGCTTAAGAAAATTGTCTTTATTGAGCCTGTTTTAATCTGGGGTCTCTTTTCTCTTAATATAGGCTTGAAAGGTCATGTACATAAAATAACATTTCCTAGAATTTGTTAAAATCAATCTACCTATTGTCTGATATATACTAATTATTTTCTTCTCTTAGATTCAATATAGGTGAAATTTCCCTCTCATAAACTTCTCTGGTATCTCATACATTTTTATGTTTATGTAATTCCCATAAGGTCTTGATTTTGAGTTGATTGTCATTGAGTCAATTCTGATTCATAATGACTGCCATTGGATTTCTGAGGTGGTAAATCTTTACAGAAGTACATCGCCTGCCTTCTTTCCGTGGAGTGGCTGGTGGGTTTGAAAAAATAAAATGTTAATTAAAAAGTTCATTTGTATTTGTATATTTAAAGGAAAATATATATTTTTAAAATTTAGTTTACAATGAGAAGTAATAATAATATGCATATGAATAGGTTATTAAATTAGTGATAAATACTGAGGTAGGTCATAGAAATGTTTCTTGAACAGACTGAAGTTGATTCTAACTGAAGGATTAGAATTTACCTACATGATGAATAAAAGAAAAAAGCATTTTAGACAGAGCACCATCAGTCTCTATGAAACACCAGGAAAAGTTCAGAAAGCAATTCATTCCATACATCTTGATTAAAAGTGCCATAACAAACACACCAGTTGCATAGTAAATATTCATTTTGTCTTTCTCTTTTTAATCACTAAGGCATTCAGTTCTTCTTTAAATCTAAGTAAGGTCATATAACAAAGGTTCTGTAAATGGAGAAGTGCATTAAGAGTTACTTTACCTAAAGCAATTTAGTTTTTAAACAACCTTTAGAGTAGTTCTGGAGGTATAGTGCCTAAGGCATTTGACTGCTAACCAGAAGGCTGGCAGTTCAAACCCACCAGCTACTCCTCAGAGAAAAGATTGGGCAATCTACTTCCGTAGAGATACCGCCTTGGAAACCCAAGGAGGGATCATTATGAGTCTAAACTAACTCGATAGCTGTGAGTATAGAGTGTTGTTGTTGTTGTTATTTGCCGTCGAGTAGTTAGATTATATTGGCCATACCTGATAAATTTTATTAACCTGTGAGAAAATGTCTGGGAGTTCCCCTGGCAACCATCATGAGTAGGTGAACTGGATGATAAAAGTCTGAAACAGTGAGGCTCAAAGACACTTCCTGAGGAGTATATCATAAGGAGGCTTCCCCTTCTTCAAGGACCTTTCCAAATAATTCCAAAAGTCCTCCCTGTTCAAATTCTACATTACTTCTAGGTTGTATCCTTAACCCTAAGAGACCATATAACCAAAAGTTTGGTTTGTGAGTTCCATGTTCCATTGCAGTGAAGTATCAAGAGACTGGCATGGAGAAGCAAGCAGCAGGCCTCAAAGGCAAAGTAGAATTTGGAAATCAGATATACTTGACCTCTGTCTCCTAAGAACTAGCTTTGTGTCAATTCTTATTCTTGAAATTATTCATTTAAAAGATGGGACAATCTTTAAAGGAAGGAGAATAATGTTCTTGGCTCCTTGTACAATCCTGCTGCCTGGGATACTGATGTGATAGGTGCACTTCTTTCATATAAGAAACAAAATTATATCTGCTTTAAAACTACTTTTGAAATTTATTTATTATTTGTTGTACTAGCAGCTGAATATATTTAGAACTGATGCAACTTTATATGAAGAGTAGTAGAACCACATTTTAAGCAAAAAAATCAAATGAAGATTCTAATGTGTTAATGATTTTGAACCCTATCTCCTTAATAGCTACCAAACCAAACCAAACCCACTGCCATTATTCAATCCGTACTCACAGTGACCCCCCCCCCATTGTTTTTCCGAGGCAGTAAATCCTTATGGAAGTAGATTGCCAGTCTTAATAGCTGTTGTTGTTATGTGCTGTCAGGTCACACCCGACTCATAGTGACCCCTCCTTGGGTTTTCGAGGCAGTATCACTATGGAAGTAGATTGCCAGAACCTTCATTTCGAGGAGTGGCTGGTGGGTTTGAACTGCCAGCCTTCTGGTTAGCAGCCAAGTGCCTTAGGCACTATGCTATCAGAGCTCCTAAAGCTAGGCATCATTAGATATTTTTAGACAAAAGGAAATGATAAATTGTGAATATTATGTAATATTCAAAATACCATATAACAAAATAGAGAATGAATTGGAATGTGTCCAGACTGGAAAAAGGAAAAACAACTTAAAAGCTAATGAAGTAATGTAAAGTTATCTAGATAGAGCCCTATGTTGCAGTCATTAAGTGTATGACTGCTAACCTAACGGTTTGTGGTTTGACCCACCCAGCAAGTCATCAGAAGAGAGATATGGCTATTTGCTTCTGTAAAGAACTGCAACCTTGCAAACCCCATGGGACAATTCTACTTCTGTCCTGTAGGGTTACTATGTGTCAGAATATGACTTATTAATTCATTCAGTCATTGGTAGAATACATGTTCTCAGCAAAGGGTACAAGTAAAGTGATCTAGGAAGACTCCAAGGCTCTGCTTACATGACTGGTGTCTTCTACTAAGACAGAAAATAAAAGGGAAAGGCACATTTTCAAAAAGAGTGATGAATTGAGTATTAGGTATTTTGAAAGAGAG
Source organism: Orycteropus afer afer (assembly GCF_000298275.1). Lineage (NCBI taxonomy): Eukaryota > Metazoa > Chordata > Mammalia > Tubulidentata > Orycteropodidae > Orycteropus > Orycteropus afer. Next base: position 415,602 of record NW_006922469.1, read on the forward strand.
TCCCTTGGGACATTCAAAAAAGAGCTCCTCATCATGTAATTCAATATCAAAACTCAAATTCAAGAACATTTTGAAGAAATTAGTAGAGGTTTTATAGATGAGTATATCTTACGGGATAAACAATGACTGAAGTCTTTGGTAAAGAGATGGTTAAGAGAGAAGAGTGTTAGGAAAAAATTCAGGAGATAACCCACACTGGTTAAAAATCCTGTATTATTGATTGTTGTTGTTTTTGTTATGTGCCGTCGAGTCGGCCCGACTCATAGCACCCCTCCTTGGGTTTCCGAGGCGGTATCACTATGGAAATAGATTGTCCAACCTTCCTTCCGAGGAGTGGCTGGTGGGTTTGAACCGCCAGCCTTCTGGTTAGCAGTCAAGTGCCTTAGGCACTGTGCTACCAGAGCTCCTTCCTATATTATCAGTACTGTATTATTTTCTGTATTATCATCCAGTATAGGAAACGTTTTTTTTTTTTTTTTTTTTTTTAAAATTGCCAACATTGAAGGGTTTTTTTTTTTGTTGTTGTTGTTGTTGTTGTTAATTATGTTATCATGTCATTATATGGAGAAAATGTATAGATAAACATTTTCTTAAAAAAACACTTAATATATTTGTAATATTATTCAATGTAAAAGTGGGTTTTGTTTATTTTTCACTCACTGATAACTTTTATATAGGGAGTATCAATAGAGTGAAGAGAAATACGGCCTATTTTATTATCAAGTCCACAAACCAAACCAAGGAAGATAGGGTAAATAAGTAAAAGTTTAAATAAATAAATTAATTAAATAAAATAAACAATAAAACAAACAAGCCATCTTCTGATTTTACTTAGTTTCAGTTTTTGCTAAATTTAGCTCTGCCTCCTTTAACTGATGAATTATAAAGAAAGAGTAAGTAAAATGTAGACATGTGAAATATTAAAATATTTCTCATGCTTTATCCATAGTTCTGGCCTACAGCATGACTAAACAAAAAACGACAAAAAAATCCCTTTCCTTCAAGTTGATTCCTAGTCATGATGGCCATAGAGGACAATGTAGAACTGCTCCACAGGGTTTTAAATGCTGTGATCTTTAAGGAAGAAGACTGTTCTATCTTTCTCCCACAGAGTGACTTGTGGATTCTAATCACCCATCTTTTAGTTTGCAGCTGAGCACTTAACAACTGCACCACTGATTCTACTGGTAATTAAACTAACCTGTAAGAAAATAGAAAGTTTCTGGAAGAAAACAATAAGTATCCTCTTGTGATATCATTCATATGCCCTTTATAACTTTAAGGAACTGTGTGGAAGAGTTTGAAAAGAATATTAAATAGGGAAAAAAAATCCTGTGATAGCACAGATTAATCCAATAAGAAACGTTTAAGCTAAGACTCTTGGAGTACAATTTAATAATTTAGAAAATGACTCAATTTCTATTCCTATTAGACCTTTCCAAATACAAATTTCAATTCAGTTATTTCTTTGGCAAGCTAAAAGTAAAACACATATGCAAGTCAATGTTAATTTCATATTCTAAAAGACTTTGCAATTCACTTATCTTTCTCTTCTTTGCCATTTATTTCAATTGAATAAATACAATGCATTTCTTCCCTGTTTTGATTGAATAAGTGAGCAGAATATGTCTTTGTAATTCTAAGTCATCAATAGAATAAATGTTCTCAGAAGAGACAAAAGAGAATAAATGCAATGGTTTTGAAATTAACAGGTATATATTCTGAGATTTTTAAAAATGATAATTGAGGTAGATTTGTCACAAAATAATTATTCCTAAAGTAGTGCAAGTACTCTAGCTAATTATTTAAATTTGTGTTTGCAAATGGTTTTAAAATGTGAAGTTTGATAAATCAAACCTATCTCATGATGACAAAAATACCTTAGTTAGGGATTTAAAAATGTACTCTTACATATCAGAAAATAAAATATTATGCAACCATTAAAATTATGATATTGTAGCCTATTTGCTATAAAGATAACATATTCACAGTTACTATTATGCCTAAAAACAATATAGAACAAAATGTCAGCATAATAAAATTTTGTATAATTATTTGCTACTGTTGTTGTTGTTGTTGTTATGTGCCATCGAGTCGGCCCCGACTCATAGCGACCCCTCCTTGGGTTTCCGAGGCAGTATCACTACGGAAGTAGGATTG
>NW_006922469.1:418546-420146 GCF_000298275.1 Orycteropus afer afer
TGGAATGCCCATTGAGATGTTTCAACAAATGGATGCAGAGCTGGAGATGCTTACTTGTTTGTGCAAGGAAATTTGGAAGACAGCTACCTGGCCACTCTACTGGAAGAGATCCATATTTGTGTCCATTCCAAAAAAGATGATCCAACAGAATGTGAAAGTTATCAAACAATATAATTGATATCACATGCAAGTGTAATTTTGCTGAAGATAATTCAAAAATGGTTGCAGCAGTATCTTGACAGGAAACTTGCAGAAATTCAAGCTGGATTCATAAGAGGACATAGATTGATAGATATCATTGCTTATGTCAGCTGGATCTTGGCTGAAAGCAAACAATATTTACTTGTTCTTTATTGACTATGTAAATGCCTTTGATTGTGTGGATCATAACAAATTATGGATGACACTGAGAGTAATGGGAATTCCAGAGTACTTACTTGTGCTTATGAGGAACCTGTGCATAAACCAAAAGGCTGCTATTCAACCAGAAAAAGGGGATACTACCAAAGTTGGATCCTTTCACTATACTTTCTAAATCTGTATGCTGAGCAAACATTCTGAGAGGCTGGACTTTATGAAGAAGAATGTTGCATCAGGATTAAAGGAAGACTTATCAACAACCTGCAATATGCAGATGACGCAACCTTGTTTGTTGAAAGTGAAAATGACTTGAAGCATTTACTGATGGAGATCAAAGACTACAGTCTTCAGTATGGATTATACCTCAACATAATGAAAATAAGAATCCTCACAACCAGACCAATGAGCAGTATCACCATAAATGGAGAAAAGATTAAAATTGTCAAAGATTTAATTTTCCTTGATTCCACATCAACATCCATGGAAGGAGAAGTTGAGAAATTGGACATCATATTTTACTGGGCAAATCTTTTGCAAAAGACCTCAATTAAAGTGTTAAGGAGCAAAGATAGCACTTTGAAGACTAAGTGCACCTAATCCAAGCCATGATCTTTTAAATGGCCTCATATGGATATGAAAGCTTGACAATGAATAAGGAAGACCGAAGAATCATAGTTACTCCTCTTTGGGTTTCCGAGGAACTATCACTACAGAAGTAGATTGCCCAATCTTCCTTCTGAGGAGTGGCTGGTGAGTTTGAACAGCTAGCCTTCTGGTTAGCAGTGAAATGCCTTAGGCATGACACCAATAGAGCTCCTGACAATAACACAGACAACCTGAATATTGACCAACCCTGTCCTGGAAGATGTGCAGCAGGAATGCTCCTTAGAATTGAGAATGGCAAAACTTCATCTCATCTACTTTGATCATGATGTCTGAAAGGACTAATTCCTGAAAGTACATATCATGCTTGGTAAAATAGAGGATCAGTGACAAAAGGGAACACCCTCAGTGATATGGATTGACACAGTGGCTGAAATGATGGGCTCAAGAAAAGCAAAAATTGTGAGGATGGTGTAGGACTAAACAGGGTTTTGTTTTGTTTTACATGGATCACTATGATTTGAAACCAACTTGATGGCACTTAACAACTACAACAACATGTTTCATGCTTTTATAGACACAGACTAGATAGACAGATGGATGGATGGATAGAGAGATAGATAAAGGGAACTTTGAA
>NW_006922469.1:423684-424715 GCF_000298275.1 Orycteropus afer afer
AATAAACTAAAAATTAAAGATTGGGAAAAGATATGTAAAGCAAATGGCAACCAAAAAAAGCAGGAGTGATAATATTAATTAATGAACAAAATGACTTGAAGACAAAAACCACTAAAAGAGACAATATAAGGCATTATATAATAATTAAAGTATCAATTGAACAAAAAGATAATCATAATAAATATCTATGGACACAATGAAAGAGCCCCAAAACACATAAATTAGATTTTAACAGAATAGAAAAGACAAATAGATGACTCCACAGTCACAATAGAAGACTTTAATACACCACTTTCAAACATAGATAGAACTGGGGGAAAAAAAAAACTCAACAAAGAAGCAGCAAACTAAACAATAAAACCCACCTACTTGACCTTAAACACATCAACAGAGCACTTCACACAACAGTAAATATACATTCTTTTCCAGTGCACAAGGAACATTCTCCATGATAGATCATTGTTGTTGTTGTTATTATGTGCCATTGAGTCAGACCTGACTCATAGCGACACCTCCTTGGGTTTCCGAGGTAGTATCACTATGGAAGTAAATTTCCCAACCTTCCTTCTGAGGAGTGGCTGGTGGGTTTGAACCACCAGTCTTCTGGTTAGTTGCCAAGTGCCTTAGGCAGTATGCTACCAGAGCTCCCTATTTTATGCTTTAAAGCATGCCTTAATAAATTTAAAAAACATTGAAATATTGTAAAGCATCTTCTCAGATCATAATGCTATCAAATTAAAAATCCTCAATAGGAAGATCAATGGAAAAAAAGCAAACACATGGAAATTGAACATCGTCCTTAAGAAAGAATGGGTGATAGAAGAAACAACAACAACAACAAAATAAATTAAAAAATTCCTTGAATCAAACAAGAATGAAAACACAACATACCAAAATCTTTAGGACACAGCAAAAGCAGTGATCTGAGGCCAATGTATAGCAAAAAATACACACATCAATAAAGAGGAAAGAGCCAAAATCAATACCTTAATACAATAACTCCAACAATAAGAAAAAAGAACATCAAGAAA
>NW_006922469.1:426586-427902 GCF_000298275.1 Orycteropus afer afer
ACTGGAGATCCATTTGCAGAAAAATGAAACAAGATCTGTACCTCACACCATACGCAAAAACAAACTCCAGATGGATCAAAGACTTAAATGTGAAACTTAAAATTATAAAGTTTCTGAAGGAAAAAAATCAAGGCAAATTTTCAAAAATAACCCAAAATGTCCAAACAGCAGAAGATCAACTAGTTGAATGTGAGCTTCTAAAAATTAATTTTTTATGTTCTTCCAAAGACTTCTCCAAAAGAGTAAAAAGAAACTACAGATTGGGAGAAAATATTTGACAATGACATATCTGAGAAAGGACTTATCTCTAAAATTTATAGAAAACTCCAACACCTGAACAATAAAAAGGCAATAATCTAATTTAAAAATGGATTTTTAAATTCACTTCACCAAAGAGGATATTTAGGTGGCCAAAAAAACACATGAAGAAATGTTCATGATCACTAACTTTCAGAGAGATAAAAACTAAAACAATAATGAGATGCCCTCTTGCCCCAGCACTGGTAGCCAAGTTCAACAAAACAGAAAATAACAAATGCTAGTGAGGATGTGGAGAGATCACAACTGTCATACATTGCTGGTGGGGCTGTAAAATGACACAACCCCTGTGGAAAGTAGAATGGCAATTCCTCAGAAAGCTGGAATTTGCGATATCATTTAACCCAGAAATTCCATTAGTAAGTATTTATCCTAAAGAAGTAAGTGTCAGGACAAGAACACATATATGCACACCTTTGTTCATCACAGCAGAGGTGGGAGGAGAGGAGAGGGAACACTGCTAGATAGGTAGAGACAAATATTCATTTCGGTAAAGGGAAGGAAAGTGTACCAAATATGAATGATCAATATGGTGGCTTTGAGGAAGAGGAAGAAATAGAGAGGTACATGGGAGGTACAGACAACAAAGATGAACCCTTTTGCATATATAGTACTGCATTGTCACTGATGACAAACATTGATATATGTGCAGATAGATGACTGAACAGGCTGAACTATCAGGTATGTCTATGCAGAGGGAACGTGACCAAGACCATGTATAGGGTTGGCAGGCGATGTTTCTACAAATGTATTTGTATGTTCTATAAGAATACGCAGGTATATAGTAGAGCTGACAAGGGACAAGGTTGTAGTCATTTTTCAGCCACAGCCAGCTACTTGTAGGGAATGAGCAGTTGCACCTGTGGGCTCAGGACCATAGTGGCAGGGGACATCAAGCTCAACTGGCATAACATAGTACACAAAAACATTGTTCCACATCCTACTTTGGTGAGTAGTGACTGGATCTTAAAAGCTTGCAAGCAGTCATCTAGATGCAA
>NW_006922469.1:429446-430037 GCF_000298275.1 Orycteropus afer afer
CTCAAGTCATCCTCACTTTCAGCAAGCAAAGTTGTATCATCTGCGTATCTCAGGTTGTTATTGATTCTTCCTCCAATCCTGATGCCACATTTTTCTTCATATAGTCCACCTTCTCAGATTATTTAGAAAGTGGATACCTCTACAGGATTCAGCCAGTGTGGAGAATCATAATGTAGGAAAAGACCATGTGGTGAGAATACTTACGTTAGAAAGATTAAGTTCACTTACTGTAGGAAGCTGATGTGCCAATCTAAACATCAGAATCTCTGGAAGATTTTGAATATCCTGTCTCTAAGACTTGTTGCCACCATCTCTCCTTTATTAGAATGCAAAATGGTAGCTGCAGAAACAGCCTCTGCACTTCTCACTGCCGTAGAGTCAGATCTGAGTCATAGTGACCCCTCCTTGGGCTTCTGAGGTGGTATCACTATGGAAGTAGATTGCCCAACCTTTTTTCCAAGGAGTGGCTGGTGAGTTTGAACCACCAGCCTTCTGGTTAGCAGTCAAATGCCTTAGGCACTACGCCACCAGTGCTCCAATAGAATAGAATTGTTGAATATATATACAAGATAAGTAAAATATAAAAAGCTG
>NW_006922469.1:436358-440323 GCF_000298275.1 Orycteropus afer afer
ACCACAAGAAAGAAAGAAAGAAAAAAAAAAATGCCACCAGGAACAGGGAGAAGAGAATAAGCTGAAAACAAGAACCTGGGAGGGGAGGAATAAAGAATAATAGTAAAAAGGAAAAAAAAGTAATAATAATCATAACTGTTGTTGTTTTGTTGTTATGTGCCATCGAGTCAGCCCCAACTTATAGTGATCCCTCCTTTGGTTTCTCAGGCAGTATTACCTCAGAAATAGATTGTCCAACTTTCCTTCTGAGGAGTGGCTGGTGTGTTTGAACCACCAGCCTTCTGGTTAACAGTCATATGCCTTAGGCATTCTGCTACCAGTGCTCCTACAATAATCATAATAGCAGTTTTAAAACAGACAAAAACAAACAAACTAAAAAACAGAAAAAAGAAAAAAAAAATATAGGGGCAGTGTAGGGCAGTGCAACCAGGCTTCGTCCATGCACACTGACTGGGATCAAATGCCTGCTAGTCTGTTAAGCAAGAGGGTGTGTGTCATAAGAGTATAAGGTAATAATGGGAATTTTTCATCTTTCAAGTCATCTGGGTCCTGAATGTCCTTGGGGTCCCCGACAAGTGGACCGTGTTCTTAAGTCCCTGGAATCTGGGAGAATGTTGTTGCTTTAAATATCCAAAATGGTCAAGCTGCTTGTAAACATTCAAATGGCTGCACCCTCTGGACAGGCAAAAGTCCACAGCTCAGCCCACCATCCTCTTTGTTGCTTCCCTTTTTATTCCCCCGTGACCAGAGCAGTCCTCCATGCAGTCCCTGGCTAACAGGACTGATTTTAGGTTAATTCTTAGGTCCTACCACCACTCGGCAATATCCAAGCTGTCTGTGTAGTCAGGATCGCTCAGGATCACTGCCAGAATGCAGTGCTGTGTGTCTCCTTTTTTGGTGTTTTCATGCAAATTATTTTGCTAGTTGGAGTTTAGTTCACTGCTATATCCTTCCCTTCAAGACTCAGGGGTCCAGGATTATCTTCTGTATCTGTGTTAATTGGTTCCCCTTTTCTTTGTTGAAGAGGGTGTTTGCATCCTTTCCTCCTATTCCACCATCTTACCAGACTATCTGTCTTTGTTTCTTTCCAGACTTTTTAATGACCTTTTACTTTCTTCTTCTGTGAGGTCATCTCACAGCTCATATGTTGTTTGGTCATTTGTGCTCAATGTTTCAAATCTATTCTTGAGAAGGTGTCTAAATTCAGGTGGTGTATACTCAAGATCACACTTTGACTTTCATTGACCAGATTTAATTTTCATCAGCTTCAACTAAAATATGAGCAATTGATGGTCTATTCTGCAGTCAACTCCTGCCCAACTTCCAACTGATGATATTGTACTTCTCCATTGTCACTTTCCAATTAATTGATTTAATTCCTTTGTATTCCAAAGTTTAGTAGCCAAGTAAGTTAACAATTTGCATCAATCTGGGACTCATGATTATGCATAAATGCATAGTTGTATATGTTTGGACAATTTTGATATTTTGTCTCTGCCCATGGTTTCTGTGGCTTCTAAGCCAGTACATTAATTAGGAAGGCTGCTAAAGCGGTACTTACACCATTCCTTTACCAAATTGTGGAAAATTAGTGATATTAAATGAAAAAAGCATAAAGAAAAGCTATTATGTTGCAAACATATATAATCAAAGTAAGTTTAGAGATAGCAGAAATTTTGCCACCAAGAACTTGGAAAAACAGCTGCTATGGGAAGGATTATAAATTTTTCAGGTTTACTACCAGACTGTGTCCTCTTGCTGAATAGATAACAATATGGATGAGGCATTACTGAATTTAAAATAAATAAATAAAGCTGTTTACCCCTCAATCCCAAGCAAAAGTGGAAGCCAAAAACAAGAGATAAGGCAAACTAGGATGAATAGTTTCTCTTATGTGACCATAAAAATTACTTTTAAAATGCTTTTAGAGAACTTTTCTAATGAAATTCTTCCAGGTTATATGCCTGGAACACATGTAAAATGTCATGCAAATACACACACAGACATACACACACACACACACATATATCACATACTTTTTTATTGAATTGAAATGATCATTACTGGCTGATTCTTCTGCTGAATTAGGAACGAAGTAATTTGTAGTTTGCAATAATTCTCCTTTCAAACACTTTTACAAAATTGAAAAATATAAAAGGCATAAAAATAGATGTCAGAACCCAAAGTGAGAACTTAATTGTAGCTGAGAAAATTGTAGTAATCTTTGTATGTACTCAAAGCACATAAATTCAACAACTTTAAATGGTACAGCAAGGCAAAAGCCCATAAGATTTTAGAAATACCATTTTAATAATTTTGTCTTGCAACCTTACCTCAGAGACTAATAAGTTTATATAGCTTACACACAATGATGCTAGATTTACAAAACCAGTTATCTGATGATCTCAATAATAAATATATTTACTGACACTGAGGGAGATATCAGGTGGTTCATGTTTAAACAATTGATTACTTTTTGACATATAAAATCAATCAGGGACCTAGAGAGACTTATCTTTAATAATTTAAATAGCATATTTTTTTATTTGTTTTTGATCATCAAGAATTCTAGAAAGAATATATTTACAGTGAATCAAAATTAAAGCTGTATTTTTAGTTGGATCATTTTTTGCTAGATTTCTTTATTACACACGATAACAACACATCAAAGAAAAGTTTTTTTCTGATTTAATGTAAAATATTATATGAATCAGAGATGAAGCATAAAGATTATATCAACTTACAGTAATTTATTTAAGGGAAAAACATAAAATTATGCCTCATTTTTGTAAATGTATTCTGTTTCAGCATCATGATTCATCAAGATTTATTTGCCAGTTTTTTTTTATTATTTGAATATAAACAGCCCTCCTGAGTGTTTCATGTTTTCAGAATTATGAAGACTCTTCATCCAGAGTTTCCATGTTCCACAATAAAAAAAAAAAAAAAAATTTGAACATTCTTTCTTTGTAATGCAATAGAATACATTATTTGTATCCAGTTCATTAAAAAAAAAATGGACCACTTACCTATTAAGTATTAAGTAGATAGTACAATTTTATAGAAAAGTTTTGATTTAGAAATAAATGCAAAGCTTAAAAGCAAGGAATGAGATGAGGTCATGGTGCTAAGTTCCATATCTTACTGTTTTCCAAACGGCTAAGACAAAACAAAAAACTGCTACAAAATTCTTCTGTCTCACACTGCAGATTTAACCTTCTTTGGAATTAATAATGGACAATAATAATAGGTAATTATAGAACATTTACTGTGTTAAGTAGTGTTCTAACACTTTATATATGAATTCACTTAAAATTCACAATAATGCTGCTTCATGTTATCTTAAAATAGAGTTAAAGAAAAAGGGCATAGAGCATTGAGCAATGGACAAAATTAGAAAAATAGGGCTTCTAAGGGCAAAAACGGTATATAAGCAAACACCAATCAGGATTTTAAATCTTCATAAAAATAGGATGCATTTGGTTCTTGGACCACTAAAAGGAATAATTATCTTGTAGTATATAAAAAAGTTGATGAGGTCATTTTATAAAATAACATAAACATGTAATGAGCCAGGAAGGCCTTTGTCTTCACATTTACCATAAGCTGTCCTATTGCACAGTTTGGGCAAGTTAATTCCACTGGGCTTCATCTTGCTATTATTTTGAGTCATATCATAAAATGTATGCAATTATGTTATTCTTCACTATATTCTAAGTTTCTTACAACTTCAACATTTCTTTCCCCTGGTAAATTAACCCACTACTTTCCTGCACTTTCCACTGTGCAATTCAAGAAGCCAATATATATATATAATTGAAAATAAAGATTGTTTTCATGTATGTAATTATGTACATAACTGAAAAAAAAAAAATGACCCTGCATCCTGACTCCTTCCTGGCTATATTGTTTTTTCTCCAATCTCTTGGGATTGTGACGATGTTGCCTCTTGCCCTATATCTTAT
>NW_006922469.1:442268-442895 GCF_000298275.1 Orycteropus afer afer
TAGATACCTCCACACCCATAGAGATAGATTATAACTTTCCAGCCATTAAGCGTGAGATACACTTAGTGTCTTCCTTTCAAATAGTAAAATATGGAAGGGGAGAGAGAGAGTAACTTTACAAATGGGGCAAGGATTATTTCAGTTGGGGCATCAATAGCAACACTGATACAGTAAAATATTTGGTAGCTTGTACTCTTGACATGACATAGGGAGAATGATACTCTACCTCTGTCTTTATCATCCCCCAAAACTCCTAACACCAATCTAATCATGAGAAAGACGTCAAACTCCAACTGAAGAACATTCTATAAAATATCTCACCAGTACTCAAAATGGCCAAGGTCATCAGAAACAAGACTGAAGAGTTTTCAGAAACAAGAGAAGCTTCAAAAAATACAACTAAATGTGATGCAGTATCCTGGATGATATTCTGGGATGGAAAAAGATCATTTGATAAAAATTAAGGAAATCTGAATAAAACATGAATTATAGTTGAAAATCACATATCTGTGTTGTTTCATTAGTTTTAACAAATGTACCATACTGATGTAAGATGTGAGCAATCAGGAAAACTGGTTGAGGGGTACATATACTATCTTACCACTTTCATTGTTTTTTTTTTTTTTT
>NW_006922469.1:446674-451713 GCF_000298275.1 Orycteropus afer afer
GGTTCAAACCCACCAGCCACTCCTCAGAAGGAAGGTTGGGCAATCTACTTCTGTAGTGGTACTGCCTCAGAAATGCAAGGAGGGGTCACTATGAGTCAGAACTGACTCGATGGCACATAACTACTATTACTACTCACATAAAGAGCTCTGGTAGCATAGTGTCTAAGGCACTTGACTGCTAACCAGAAAGCTGGAGGTTCAAACCCACCAGCCACTCCTTGGAAGGAAGGTTGAGCAATTTACTTCCGTAGTGATACCACCTTGGAAAACCAAGGAGGGGTTTCACATACATGTGAAAGCTGGATAATGAATAAAGAAGACCCAAGAAGAGTTGGTTTCTTTGAATTGTGGCATTGGCAAAGAATACTGAAAATACCAAGGACTGCCAGAAGAACAAACAAATCTGTCCTGGAAGAAATGCAACTGGAATGTTCCTTAAAAGAGAGACTGGTGAGATTTTTTCTCATCTACTTTGGTCATGTCATCAGAAGAGATCATTTCCGGGAGAAGGATATCTTGTTTGTTAAAGCAGAAGGTCAGTGAAAAAGGAGAACACCTTCAGTGAGATGGACTGACACAGTGGCTGCAATGACAGACTCCAGCATAGCAAGTGTTGTGAGATGGCACAGGACTGGACAGTGTTTGTTCTATTGTTCTATTGTCGCTGTGAGTAGGAGCTCACTCGGCAATAGCTAACAACAGCAGCAGCAGGCTGTAATTCCAAGAAAGCAGCCAAGTGTGCTAATTCTTCTCTCCAAACCTTAGGTAGCATACTTGAGAGGAATCAAATGTATCAGTAGGAAATCTTCCCTCATAGCTATTGAACAGATGGGTTTTAAGTATTAATTTCCTTGAAAGATCCTAGCAAGAAAATCTAGCTTGTTTTTTAAGGAAACATTCACATCTGAGTAGATCTATATGACTTTCTTAAAAAACGTAAAGATTATTTTGGTTTCTTCAATATGTGTTTGAAGAAACCATAATATTAAGAACTGTCTAAGGCACTTGACTGCTAATCAGAAGGCTGACAGTTCAAACCCACCAGGCACTTGTCCAAAGGAAGACTGGGAGATCTACTTCTATTGTGATACCACCTGGGAAACCCAAGAAGGGGTTGCTATGAGTCCTCAACGACAGTGAGGTTTTTTCTGTTTTGTTTTGCTTTTTCCTATGTTGTATTATTTACCCATTGCTGCATTAGAAATTAATTCCCAATTTGCAAGTTAAAACAATATAAATTTATTATCTCACAGACTCTGTTAGTTGAGAATTCCACATAGTCTGGATTTTCTGCTCAGGTTCTCTCCGGATGAAAGCAAGATGTTGTCTGGCTAGAAGTTCAACTAGAGGAGGGGCCTCTTCCAAGATCATTGAGGTATTTAGCAGAGTTCTTTCCTTTGGGATTGTAGAAAGTTTCTGTTGGTTTGTTAGCTGCTGGCTAGGAATCACTCTTAGCACCTAGAGGGCCCTCACAGGTCTTTGTTACAAGATCTCTTCCACCTCTGTATCTGGGAACCTACTTCTCACATGTCAGATCTCTCTTCTGCTACCAGACAGAGAAAAGTTTGTATTTTTAAAGACATTGTGTAATTAGATCAGATCCACATTATAAAGATCATTCATTTAAGGTCAACAGTTCCATAAGGGGGGGGTCTGGTGGCAAGGTGCCTAAGGCATTTGACTGGTAACCGGAAAGCTGGTGGTGGTTCACACCCACCAACCACTCTTTGGAAGGAAGGTTGGGCAATCTACTTCCTTAGTGATACTGCCTGGGAAACTCCAAGAGGGGTCACTATGAGTAGGATCTGATTCTACAGCATTGAGGGTTTTTTTTTGTTGTTGTTGTTGTTCCATATACAGGAGCTCTGATGGTGTAGTGAATAAGGCATCTGACTGCTAACCAGAAGGTCAGTAGTTCAAACCCAGCAGCCACTCTGTAGAATGAACATGGGGTAATCTACTTCAATAAAGATTTACAGCCTGCAGAACTCAATGGAGGTTGCTATGAGACGGAATGCACGATGACACTGAGTTTTGTTTCAGTTTTTGTTCCATAGAAAACAAAATAATCCTGAGTGTCAAATACATCATATTCATTGGCCCAGGAACTATACAGGGTTGCAAGAAATGGGCAATCTGCTGGAAAACTAAGAATTCTCTCTACCACTCATGTGGAACAACTATTTCTGTGAATATGTTTTTAGTTTAACCCATTTGTGTTGCTCCATTTCACGGGAAAGAAATTTGAAAGAAATTCATAAGCAACAAGAAAAAAAAAAAAAGCTGCTTATACAATGGAAAAAATGAGCAATCTTATAAAGCTAATGTTACTAAACAAGCATTTCTCACTCACTAATTATAACATGTGTATTCAATGGCACACACACACACACACACACATTATTGTTGTTGTTAGATACCATAGACCTGCTTCAGAATTATAGTGATCTCATATACAACAAAATGAAATACTGCTTGGTCTTGAGCCATCCTCACAATAGTTGCTATGTTTGATTCCATTGTTGCAGCGACTGTGTCATTCCATCTCATTGAAGGTTTTTCTCTTTTTCACTGACTCTCTACTTTACCAAGAATGATGTCCTTCTCCAGGGACTGGTCTCTTCAGATAACCTGTCCAAAGTACGTGAGATGAAGCTCAATGTTCACTTCTCAAAAGCACTCTGGCTATATTTCTTCCAAGACAGACTTGTTCATTCTTTTTGACAGTCCATGATATGTCTAATCATCTTTGTCAATGCCATAATTCAAAGGCATCAATTCTTCTTTGGTCCTCAATATTCATTTATCCAACTATTGAATGCAAATGAAGCAACTGAAAACACCATAACTTGGGCCAGACACAACTAAATCATCAAAGTGACTTCTTTCCTTTTCTGTACCTTAAAGAGATCTTTTTCAGAATCTTGGCCCAATGTAATGAATCACTCAATTCCTTAACTCTTTCTTTCATGAACAGTGATTATGGATCCAAGTAAAAGGAAATCTTTGACAATTTCAGTATTTTCTTGGTTTATCATTTTTTAGTTTATTGCTAGAGTTGTAAGGATTTTAATTTCTTATTGGAGGTGTAATCATTATTGAAGGCTGTCTTGATCTTCATCTTTGATCTTTGATCTTCTAGTCCTTGATCTTCATCAATAAGTGTTTCAATTCCTCTTCACTTTCATCAAAGAATGTTATGCCATCTGCATATAGCAAGTTGTAACTGAATCTTCCTTCAATCCTGATGCTGTATTCTTCTTTATATCTTCCAGTTTCTCAGATTATTTGCTCAGCATACAGATTGGATAAATATGGTGGAAGGTTACAACATTGACACACATATTCCTGATTTTAAATTATGCATTATCCCCTTGTTCTGTTTGAACAATGACCTCATGGTCTAGAAACAGATTCCACTTGAGCACAGTTAAGTGTATTGGAATTCCCATTCTTAGCAATGTTATCCATAATTTCCTGTGATCAACACAGTCAAATATCTTTCCCTATTCAACAAAACACAAGTAAACATCTTTCTGATATTGTGTACTTTTAGCTAAGATCCATCTGAATTAGCAATCATACCCCTCCTTTGAAGGAGCTCTTGTGGCATACTAGTTAAACATTTGGCTGTGAATCAAATGGTCAATTGTTCAAACCCACCAACTGCTCTGTGAGTGAAGGATGAGGCAGTTTGATTTTTTAAAAGTTTATAGCATTGAAAAACCTATGAGGCAGTTCTACTCTGTCCTAAAGGGTGACTATGAGTTGGAATTGATTCAGACAGTGGTTAATGGGTAATCCCTTGTTTTATATCTTCTTCTGAATCTAGCTTATATTTCTGGTGGTTCCCTGTTAATATACTTCTGCAAGCATTTTGGAATTTTCTTCACTAAAATTTTACTTTTCTCTGATATTAATGATATTGTTCAATAAATTCTGCATTATGTTGGATTATCTTTCTTTAGAATGGGCATGAATATGGACTTCTTCTAATCAGTTGGCCAGGTAATTGTCTTTCAAGTGTTTTGGCTTACCTGGGCATGTCATGTGTTGGATGTGTTTGTTGAAACATGTCTATTGGTATTTTGTCAATTTCTGGAGCCTTGTATTTCACCAACACCTTCATTGCAACTTGGAGTTTTCCTTCAATAAAGAAGTTCTTGATCATAAAATGTCTCCTACAATGTTTGAACTTTGGTCAATTCTTTTTGTTACAATGAATCTATCAGTTGCTTCCATTTTTCTTTAGCATTTCCTGCATTGCTTAATATTTTGCTCACAGAACCATTCAATATTTCAACTTGAGGCTTGAATTTATTTTCAGTTCATTCAGCTTGAAAAATGTCAACTTTATTCTTTCATTTTGGTTACCTAACACAAGGTGTTTATTTTGTCTTCTTGAGCCAATGTGTTAGCTAAGATGTGTGTCACCTTGGCTGGGCCATGCTTTTGTGCTCAAGGTGAGATAGCAATCATCTGCAAGGTGGAATCTACTGTGAACAGCTAAGTAATTGCCTTCGAGGTATGTCTTACTTCTAGTATGTAAGGAGAAGTTTGAGAAAAGTATCTAGATTTTGGCTAATCTGGACCCTGCATTTGGCCATGTCTTGGCTGGCCATCTTGCCTGCTGATCTTGTGATTGCTCCTGGACTTGAACCAGTGGTCTGCCATGTTGCCTGCAAATCTTGGGATCGTGCCATTTTCCCCATCTATCTTGCATTCAGCATCCTCAGTAGCCTGCAGCTGTATGAGTGAGGAAAAAGCCTCCAGCTCCAGTGAGCCTTGAACAAGAGGATGAGGGACCTTCATCCAGCCCCTAGAGCTGGCACTTTAAACTCAAACTTCTAGCCTCCTAAACTGTAACAGAATAAATTTCTAGTTGTTAAAGCCTTCCAATTGTGGTATTTCTGTTATAGCTGCACTAAAGAATGAAGTAACAAATCTGTCCTGGAGGAAATGCAGCCAGAATGCTCCTTAGAAGTGAGAATGGCCAGACTTCATCTCAATTATTTTGGTCATGTTGTCAGAAGCGACCA
>NW_006922469.1:452053-453381 GCF_000298275.1 Orycteropus afer afer
GGACTTTTCTTTATTTTTTGTCTTTTTAATTACCTTTAGCTTTCTTCAGGTATGATGTTCTTGATCTCATTCAAAAACTTGTCTGTTTTTTTGTCACTAGTGTTAATGTTAGAGATCTTACAATTTAAAAAAAAAATTGCTGAGGTCTAATTTTATATTGATATGTATTCTCTATGTACATCAGGATAACAATGGAAAATTTACAAAAAGAAAGACATTTATGTATTTACTGTTTTCATTGAAAGTCACAATTTAAATGTTGCTATAAAAGAAATAGCTTTGTTTCTAAGAGTTAATTGGTTAGTCTAATACCATTGAAAATTTTCCCTATGGATTTTAGAATCTAGCTTGATTACATCCAAACTGACTTTTGAAAAGTTTATCATCCTTTCAAAAGCTACGTTTACTCATCTATAAATCTTGGACAGTCAGGATATATTAATAATATATATAATTCATTGGAAAGAATGACTAGATAGTAGCCAAAATTCTAAGAAAGAACCTTATTATCTTTGATTAATTTGTAGGATTCCCTGCCATTGATTTCAAATAGGGAACTTCTGAATATCACTCCCTTGATTATGTTATTTTATATGGTAGAAAGATTTTACTAAAATAATCAAGATACATATCAATAGGTTAATTAAATAATTGAGTATCTTAGTGGCCCTGACCTAATTTGGTGAGGCCTTAAAAATCAAGAAGTTGCAAGAAGTCAGAGAGAGTAACAATATGACAATTTTGAGATGACTATAGAATCTGAGAATTGGCCCTACTTGACAGCTAGCAATAGACCAGGGGTTTCAGTACTACAACTTTAAGAAAATGAATTCTGCCAACAATCGTGTGTGCCTTAAAGAGAACCTTAAGATTAATAAAGGGGAACCCAACCTAGCTGACATCTGAATTGTATTTTTTATAACCATGGTTTAAGAACTCAGTCTCATATGTCTAGAATTTTGCCTTATAGAACTATCATTTAATAAATGGGTGTTGTTTTATACCACTGAGTTTATAGTAATTTGTTACACTGCACTAGAAAATGAATATAGTTTAGCTCATATCATACATATCAAAAATTATTATTTTATTAGTACTGTTGTCCTCCTAATTAATAATAGTGATTAAATTAAAGTAATACAATTTTTTTAGGAATCTTGAACATCACATTTTTTAACTCAGTTAAAAGATTTTTTGAGATTATCTGCCATATATTTTGCATCTTACTCAGAGTGTTAAAAGCAATAATTGAAATTTTCATGACATGCTATAAAATTCATTAACTCAGCTTGACAGTTTTTTGGCTTTAATTAGCTTCACAGATTTTT
>NW_006922469.1:454741-458260 GCF_000298275.1 Orycteropus afer afer
GCTCCCTCCTAAGAGGTAGACAATATATATTATTTTCTGATAGTCTCCTTTTGTTCCGATTTCAGTACAATATTCATTCTGGTGTCTTCACAGAAACCGAAGTTACCAGTTTTGCTTAGATAGCATCATAAAATATCTGTCTACTCCTTCCTGTTACCTTTTCATACAATGAATTTAAATATTATCTAGTCTTAGATTTTTTTGGGGATCCAGATAAGGGGAGGGACACAGGCCCCACGCCTGAGAGGCAGGAACTGGGGAAGGCCCCACACCTGAGAGGCAGGAACTGGGGAAGGCCCCACACCTGAGAGGCAGGAACTGGGGGGAAAGAAGGTTGGGCAACCAAACAGCAAGCAGCAGGGATCCAGGTAAGGGGAAGGCAGAGAGGTATTGAACAGTTACATGAGACAAACTTGTCTGTAAGTTTGTCCTACTATGGAGGCTTGT
Organism: Orycteropus afer afer; assembly: GCF_000298275.1. Classification (NCBI taxonomy): domain Eukaryota; kingdom Metazoa; phylum Chordata; class Mammalia; order Tubulidentata; family Orycteropodidae; genus Orycteropus; species Orycteropus afer. The sequence goes on from NW_006922469.1 coordinate 455,189, forward strand.
GTGTTGCTGTGAGGCTTGAGGCTTGAAACACCACTGGTGTTTCAAATGCCAGCAGGGTTGAACATGGTGCACAGGTTTCAATACAGCTTACAGACTGAGATAGACTAGGAAGAAGGAAGAACCTATACACTTCTCAAAGAATGAGCCAGGGAAATTCTTATGAATAACAGAGAATCACTGTCTGATACATTACTGGTCAACTTTATGAATAGCTTGGAAATATTGTCCGATGCAGTACAGGAGTACAAGCTCCTTAGTTTGGAAGGCTCTCAAAATACAACAGGGGAAGAGCTGCATCATCAGAGTAGAACCTATCTTACTGATATGGAAAAGGAAAGGTCTTGAGATATCCTTTTGCTGACATGGCATGACTCAAATTGAGGAGAAAGAGCTGCAAACATCCATTAATAATAATAGGAACATAGAATGTATGAAGTATGAATCTAGGAAAATTGGAAGTTGTCAAAAATGAAATGGAACACATAAAGATTGATATCCTAGAATTAGTGAGCTGAAATGGACCAGTTTGGGCCATTTGGAATCAGACAACCATATGATCTACTATGCCAGGAATGACAATTTGAAGAAGAATGGCATGACATTCATCATCACAATGGATGTTTCAAGATCTGTCCTGAAGTACAATGCTGTCAGTGATAGAATAATATTCATACTCCTACAAGGAAGACCGGTTAATACTACTATTATTCAAATTTACGTACCAACCACCAAAGCCAAAGATGAGGAAATTGAAGATTTTTATCAACTTCTGCAGTCTGAAATTGACTGAACATGCAATCAGGATGTGTTCATTATCACCAGTGACCAGAATGCAAAAGTTGGGAAGAAGAATCACTGATAGTTGGAAATTTTGGCCTTGGTGACAGAAATAACACTAGAGATCACATGATAGAATTTTGCAAGACCAGTGACTTATTCACTAGAAATACCTTTTTTCAAAAACAAACAGCAGCTATACACAATGTTCTGGTTACCTAGTGCCGCTCTGACAAGAATATAACACAAATGGGGTGGCTTGAACAAACAAGAGTTTATTCTCTTATGGTTTGGGAGGCTAGAAGTCCAAATTCAAAGTGCCAAGCTCTAGGGGCTGTGTGAAAGCCCCTTGACATTGGGCTTCAGCTCTGCCTCTGGCTCCTGGCCCACAGTAGCTAGAGACAGCTCTTCCCTCAGCAGCTACTGGCTGCTGAGGCTAACAAGCTCAACGTCAACAAATAAAATGGCACAGTTCTAATGTTACCAAACCACATGGCATGCCATTAATTCAAGTCCATTGAACATCCCAAGGTTGGCAAAGGATGGCAGGCTTCTGAACAATGACTCAGCTACATGCAGGGTTCAAGCACGCCATAAGCTAGAGACCATTCCCAAACCTGTTTCCTATATACGGGAAGCAGACCATATCCCTAAAACAGCTACTCAGCTGCTTGTAGTAGGTCCCACCATGGAGTTGATTGCTAGTCTCATCATGGGGAATAACTATCACCAGCTACTCAGCCACTCAATCAGGCCTAGACAAGTTGACACACAAACTTAACCACCACACATGTGGACTTTGCCAGATGGAGTACACTGGGATCAGTTTCACTACATGTGTGACAGGAGGCAATGGAAAAGCTCAATATCTTCAGCCTAAAAAAAAGCCAGGAGCTGATTGTGGAACTGACCATCAACTGCTCATATGCAAGTTCAACTTGAAGTTGAAGACAGTTAAAACAAGTCAATGACTGTCAAAATATGACCTTGATTATATTCCTCCTGAATTTATAGACCACCTAAAGAATAGATTTGATGCATTGAACACTAATGATGAAAAACCAGAAGAATTGTGGGATGGCATCAAGAACATCATCCATGAAGAAAGCAAGAGATCATTAAAAAAGATGAAAAAAGAAGGAAAGACTAAAATGGATGTAAGAAGAGACTCTCAAACATGCCCTTGAGTGGAGAGTCCTCACTGCTGTTGAGTCAAATGTGACCCATAGCAATCCCTCCTTGGGTTTTTGAGGCAGTATCACTATGGAAGTAGATTGCCCAGTCTTCCTTCCAAGAAGTGGCTGGTGGTTTTGAAGCCCCAGCCTTCTGATGGAAGAAATGACAAGATGAAAGAGCTGAACAGAAGATTTCAAAGAGCAGTTTGAGCAGACAAAGCCAATTACTGTAATGGAATGTGCAAAGACCTGGAGTTAGAACACTAAAAGAGAAGAACAGTTGGCATTGCTCTAGCTGAAAGAACTGGGGAAAAAATTTAAGACTCGATTTGCAATATTGAAAGATTCTACAGGCAAAATATTGAATGATGTAGGAAGCTTCAAGAGAATACAGAAGGAATATACAGAGTCACTATACCAAAAAGAACTGATTGATCTTCATCCATTTCAGGAGGTAGCATATAGTCAAGAACCAATAGTATTGAAGGAAGAAGTTGAAGTTGCATGGAAGGAATTGGGGAAGAACAAGGCTCCAGGAATTGACAGAATACCTATTGAGATGTTTCAACAAACAGATGCCCTGCTGGAGGCCCTCACTCAGTTATTCCAGGAGATTTAGAAGAGAGCTACCTGGCCAACTGGCTAGAAGAAAGCCATATTTGTACCCATTCCGAAGAAAGGTCATCCCGTAGAATGTAGCAATTATTGAACAATATTATTAATATCACATGTAAGTAAAATCTTGCTGAAGATATTTCAAAAATACTTCCAGCAGTATATTGACAGAGAAATTCCAGAAATGCATGTTGGGTTCAGAAGAGGACACGGAACAAGAGATTATTGCTGATGTCAGATGGATCTTGGCTCAAAGCAAAAAATACCAGAAGGATGTTTACTTGTCTTATTGACCATGCAAAAAGATTTGATTTTGTGGATCATAATGCATTATGAGCAACATTGAGAAGAATGGGAATTCCAGAACACTTAATTGTACTCATGAGGAACCTGTACATAGACTAGGAGGCTGTCATTCAAACAGAACAAGGGAACACTGCATGGTTTCAAATCCAGAAGGGAGTGTGTCAGGGTTATATCCTTTCACCACACTTATCAATCAATA
>NW_006922469.1:459605-464151 GCF_000298275.1 Orycteropus afer afer
ATATTTTCATTATTAAAAAACCCTCAGAACCAGGAGGCAGGATATCTGCATTTTGGCCCTAGTCAGCCTCTGCTGTCATGGGTCTCAGTGTCCATGCAAGTAAAGATGTCAGGAAAAGCAATAAAATTTTGATAATAATTTCCAGGTAGGAAATTGTGTGAATCTAAAATGTTTATATCTAGTGTCTCTAGGGGATCTTATACAAATAGCAAATCCACACTTTGGATATTTTTTACTTCAGTTTCTTTAAGGTCGGTATCCTCTGATTTCTAAGTCTATCAGGTCTAATTCTTGCTAATTTATCAATCTTGACAACCAAGTTCCTTCTTTAGATGAACTAATCACCCTCATCCCTGGGGGGACAATGTTGCCTCTGTTACAGCCTTATTCTTTCCTCCCAATTCCCGGTCTGAGAAAATTGATCAATTTAGACCACACTGGCAGAGCCACCTCTGTTTTCAATTAGAAAGATGTAAGAACTTTGCTTAGTATGTTGGTACTCTATTTAATGACTATCTAAATATCTGACCAGGAGTTCTGGTAGCTTAGTGCCTAAGGCACTTGACTGCTAACCAGAAGGTTGGCGGTTCAAACCCACCAGCCATTCCCTGGAAGGAAGATGGGGCAGTCTACTTCCATAGTGATACTGCCTCAGAAACCCAAGGAGGGGTCGTTATGAGTCGGGTCTGACTTGACGGCACATAACAACAACAACAACAAGTATCTGACCAGGCCAACACTTTGTGCTGTGCATTTTCCATAAAAGGAAAGAAAAAAATGAAAAGAAAAACTCACTACTAGTGAGTTGATTTTGACTTATAGCAACTCTGATTGGGTGTCCAAGGCTGTAAATCATTACAGAAGCAGAATGCTCCATCTTTCTTACAGAGCAGCTCTCAGGTTTGAAACAATGACCTTTGCTTAGCAGCCGAATGCCTTAACCTTCACATCACCAGAGCTCTTTTTTTCCATGAATAGGCTTCCAAAATGTAAGGTATGGATATAGAGATAGATAAATTAACTGAGTAGTTATTGCTCTTCAAACTTAAGAGAATTTATTTATAGGCCATTTCATGTACTGAAGCCATTTCTCAGAGATGAGCTAGATCCTTAATTTTAAGTTGAAAATACATTAGGGAATGCAATTAGTTGGAACAAGGATTTATTTATATTACATTGTTTGTTATTTTACTCAATTAATGAAATAGTAATAGTTTACCAGTCTACAAAGTTCCATGAAATACATTATTTAGTATACTATTTTATACACAACAGATGCCTAAATAATGTATGCTAATAATTAGGTTTTATCCAAACAACCAGTGAAAGAAACACATCTAGATAATATGGTATGTGAAATACTTACAGGGTGTTCTTAGGTGGAACAAACAGTTAAGTGCTCTACTATTACACAAAAGTTGGGTAGTTCAAACCCATCCAGACGTTCCTTGCACGATGGGCCTGGAGACTGGCTTCTGAAAGGTAATATCCTTAAAAGCCTTATGGAGCAGTTCTGGTCTCCACACAAAGGGTCGCCAAGAGTCAGAATCAACTTTATGTGACAGACAGCAACAAATTGCCCATAGTGCTAATGTTTGTGCAGATAAACTATCTGGGCCTAATTCATAGATTTAAGAACACTAATTAGTTTCTCTGAGCTATTAACTCCACTGACACTTTGATGGAGAAAGACATTTTTGTTTCCTTATTAAACATGGTCTGTCTAAGAGAGTTTTGTAAAACCAGGCTGTATTTATGTATTCATTCAAACTATGCTGACTCCACGAGCTTCACACATGATGACTATTCATAAATGAAATAACACAATGTTATCTTAGGGCAATCTTTAAATATTCAGTAATAATGAGATTCTATTTATATTCTTATAGTTATTCTTAAAAGTAGGTTAGCAAAATAATAATAGTTTCTATAATTATACATGATTTCTAAAAAATAATAATAATAAAACTACAAAGAATCTACTGGAAGAACTACACAGCATATGTATTTTAGAAGACAGTCATTACTATGATTTAAAGAGTCACCAGAGAGTTAGCATTAAGAAGAAAACAAAAATCTGGTTTTCTTTTAATACAGTGATTGGGAGCCCAAAATAAAGAAAGGGTAACTGGAAATAACCATGTGAAAACTGGACATTGAGTAAGGAAAACTGAAGACCGGATGCCTTTGAATTATGATACTGGTAAAGAACACTGAAAATATCATGGACTGTCAAAAGTACAAACAAATCTATCCTGGAGAATTGCAGCCTGACCAGGCTTTGTCTTAGCTACTTTGTGTTAGGCCGAAGCAGACCCAAGCCACCAACATTTCAGTTAGCAGCTTCTTCCGGGTGTTAAGCCCTGATGAGACAGCCTGATAAGACAACCGAGGTGACAGAACCTGCCCAAACTAGAAAGTGCCATGCAGTGGCAAACTTCCTCTTGTGAAGCCCCCTCATGCTAATTAAGTGCAGACCCATACTAACAACTCATTGCACCCCACTATTTCCTTAGTGTCCCCGCTTAGGTCCTCCACAAGACTATAAACCCTTCCCTCCCCAGCCAGGTGGTGCGACTTCCTGGGCCCCTCTCAGGGACCCGTGAACCTCGCCCGGGCCCCTCTCGGGGGCCCATAAACCTCCCCCGGAAACTCAGAATAAAAACTTATCTTTAACCTCACTTTTGTGCGTTCTCTTCTCCTTACTGTGGCCTTACACTTTGGTCCTGTTTTCAGGAGGAACCAGTCCCTGGAGAAGGATATCGTGCTTCATAAAGTAGAGGGTCAGTGGAAAAGGGAAATATTCTCAATGATAAGAACTGACATAGTGACTGCAACAACAGGTACAAGCACATCAAGGATTTTGCATATGGCACAGGGCCCAGTAGTGTTTCGTTCTTTTGTACATAGGGTCACTATGAATCAAAGCTAACTCAATAGCACCTCACAGCAACAACAACTGGAAATTAGATGATAATGACAATGATCATTCTCTCTGTTGATTCCAATTTTAGTTTAGAATAGAGATTTTTTTTACAATGTGCACTTAAGCTTTATACCGTTTACTAAGTTAACTTTCTAAATCATGCATCACACATATACCACGGGGGTCAGCATACTGAAGTTGAACAGATCTAGTTTTAAAACTGAATCTTACTAGCTTTGTGACATGGAATTCTAATAGTTCTAGTTCTCAGTTTTATCATTGATAAATTTAGGATAATAATGCCTCTATATATTGTACAAGATGAGAAAGGATCAAATAAGATCCTTTTTTGAAACTCTATTGAAAATTAAAAGTTGTATAGATACAAGGGCATTATTATTAGCAGTTGCTCTCCTCTGATGCCCCCCATTCTAATCTTGTTCTGTGGAGAGAAATGTATTTTCCAAAATGATGTATAGCTCCATTTCTTCTACATTAAATTATATTTAAATGTCAGGTTTATGTTAAACCTTTCCTTAATCATCAGATGAGGAAGAAATTTAATATTGACTTTTTGGCTTAAGGATGCTGATTTCTATATTTTGTGTAAGAAGTTATATTGAATAGTTTAGCCTCAATAGATGCTAATTTTTCCTAGTTAAAATTGATCTGAATCAAACTATGTTGGAATTGGTCCCTTCGTGATGAGTTAACCATAAATTCACTTACACAAATTGAATACAAACTTGGTAACAAGCTATTTTCCAGTGTATTTCAAATTGTATTTATCCTTATTTTTGACCATGAGTTCAAAAGGGATAAAATTGTGTCCTTGCTTTTATTTAAAAAAAAAATATGGTCACTGCAATTGAGAAACCTTAAGAAATCCACATATAAACAGTGTTAAAGGTAAAAGATTGCAGAGAAAATTAACATTCCATTGAACAATTTATACTCATTTTGTTTCATAAAATTTAAATTCCCACAGTGTAACAGTACTCTTTTCCCTTCCTTCCTGGGTTACTTATTTCCATTTGTCCTAGTCTCCTTCCCCTTCCTGCCTTCTGAATCTTATTTTCAGGTAAACGCCCCCCACTGGTGTAGTATGGTTGATTCTTCTACTAAAAACATTCTTAATGAGTGTTATCATAAACTTTATAGACCTGTGGGTTGTTTGGCTACAAGTTGTTTGTTGGATGGTCCCTGTGGATGGGTTCAATTCCAACTTTGAAGAGTGTCTAAGCGACACAGTCGTGGGTGTTCCACCAATCTCTGTCAAACCAGTAACTCTTTTTTTTTTTTTTTTTATGATTTTGAACTTTGTTCAACATTTTTCTCTCATTCAACCACAGGATCTGTGGTCCTGATTAGAGCGTCAATAATAGTAGTTCTTCTGTCTTAGGGTAATGGAGGCTGTGGTTCACATGGTCCTTTAGTTCTTTGGAATAACTTTTTCACTGAATCTTTGATTTTCTTCACTCTGTCCTCTGGATGGGGAGAGGCCACTAGTTACAGCTTAGGGGGCCACTGTCTAGCTTTTAAGACCTCAGTCATTATTACCACAGTAGAGTGTAGAATATTGTCTTTCTAAACTATGGTTTCCAAGAAGCATTCCAGCTG
>NW_006922469.1:465269-465764 GCF_000298275.1 Orycteropus afer afer
AGCATATAGATTGAAAAAAGTATGGAGAAAGGATACAACCCTGACACACTCCCTTCTTGATTTTAAACCATGTAGTGCCCCCTTGTTCCATTTGAATGATAGACTCCTGGTCAATGTACATATTCCTTGTGAATGCAATAATTTCCACATTCTTTGGGAACCCCTTTCTTTGGAATTGGTACAAATATGGATCTCTTCCAGTCAGTTGGCCAGGTAGCTGTCCTCCTAATCTCTTGGCAAAACTGAGTGACATCCATTTGTTGAAACATCTCAATGGGTATTCCATCAATTCCTGGAGCCATGTTTTTTGGCAATTCCTTCAGTCCAACTTTGAATTCTTCCTTCAGTATCATTGGTTCTTAATCATATGCCATCTCCTAAAATGGGTGAACTTCTTTTTCATTCATGTTTGAGAATTCCCATTCTTCACAATGTTATCCATAATTTGTTGTGATCCACACAATCAAATGCCTTTGCATAGTCCATAAAACACAA
>NW_006922469.1:467714-468274 GCF_000298275.1 Orycteropus afer afer
TTCATTTTTGACAACTTCCAATTTTCCTAGATTCATACTTCATACATTCCATGTTCTGATTATTAATGGATGTTTGCTGCTGTTTCTCCTCAATTCAAGTGGTGCCATATCAGCAAATGGAGGTCTCGAAAACTTTACCTTATCCTTATGAGTAAAGTTGGTTTTACTCTGATAATGCAGCTCTTGCCCATCCTACTGTGAGAACTTTCTAAGCTAAGTGACTGATGTTCCTCCTCTTTATTGGACAATACTTCCAGACTACTTATAAAATTGTGCAGTAATGTACCAGACAGTGTTTCTCTGCTAATTCATAAGGTTTTCCCTGGTTAATTATTTGAGAAGTGGATGGCCTCTTCTTTCTTCCTAGTCTGTCTCAGTCTGCAAGCCGGGCTTGTACCTGTGTACCATGTGCACCCCACTGGGTTTGAAACAACAGTGGCACAGCCTCAAGACTCACAACAATACGCCACCACAGTAGGACAAACCGACAGACAAGTTTGTCTCCCTTAGCTTTTGGAAACCTCTTGAAAAACCCTTACCTGGATGCTTGCAGCTGACTC
>NW_006922469.1:469804-471217 GCF_000298275.1 Orycteropus afer afer
TCATAAAGTGACTCGGTGTATTCCTTCCATCTTCTTTTGAATTTCTCTGCATTATTCAGCACTTTCCCCACAGAATTTCTCAATATTGCAACTTAAGATTTGATTTTTTTCTTCAGTTCTTTCAGCTTGAGAAATAACTATCATGTTCATTTCTCTTTTTTTTTCTACTCCAAGTCTTTGCACATTTCATTATAATAATTGATTTTGTCTTCTCCAGCTGCTCTTTGAAATCTTCTGTTCAGCTCTTTTATCTTGTCATTTCTTCCATTTCCTTTAGCTACCCTACATTCAAGGACAAATTTCAGAGTCTCTTCTGACATCCATTTTACTCCTTTTGTCTTTTCTTGTCTTTTTAATGACTTTTTGCTTTCTTCATGGATGATGTTCTTGATGTTATTCCACAATTTTTCTAGATTTTGGCCATGCATGTTCAATGTGTCAAATCTATTGTTTAGATTTAGGTAGGATATAATCAAGGTTATATTTTGGCTCTCATTGACATATTTTCATTGTCTTCAACTTCAACTTGAACTTACATATTAGCAAATATTGTCTGTTCTACACACAACACCTGGCATCATTTTGGCTGAAGATGTTGATCTTCTCCATCACCTTTTTGCACAGATACTGTCGATCTGATTCTTGTGTATTCCATCTGGTGAAGTCCATACGTAAAGCTACAGACTATCAAAGAGAATTTGTAATGAATAAGTCTTGCCTTGCAAAATTCTATCATAAGATCTCCTGTGTCATTTCTATCATGAAGGCCATATTTTCTGACAATTGCTGATTCTTCTTCGTTTCAAACTTTTGCATTGTAATCAGTAGTAATAATCAACATATCTTGATTGCATGTTTGGTCAATTTCACAGTGCAGACATTTTAAAAAAATATTCAATTTCCTCATCTTTGGCTTTGGTGTTTGGTGCATAAATATGAATAATAGTAGTATTAACTGGTTTTGTAGTTGTATGGATATTATCTCATCACTGACAATATTTACTTCAGGATAAATCTTGAAACATTCTTTGTGATGATATATGCCACATCATTCCTCTCCAATGTGTCATTCCCACCAATTTTGATCATATGATTTCCTGATTCAAAGTTGTCAATATCAGTCCATTTCAGTTCACTAATACCTAGAATATCAATCATTATGTTTTCCTGTTCTGGTTACCTAATGCCACTCTGACAGGAATATGCCACAAATGGGATGGTTTTATAAACAAGAGTTTATTCTCTCATAGTTTTGAGGCTTTAAGTCCAAGTTCAAAGTGCCAGGCTCTGAGGGCTATGTGAAATCCCCTCAACCTTGGGCTTCAGCTCTGTCTCTTGTTCCTGGTTCACTGAAGCTAGAGGCATCTCTTCACTCAGACAGCTGGTGGCTGCTGAGGCTAACAAGCCCTAGGT
>NW_006922469.1:472207-482265 GCF_000298275.1 Orycteropus afer afer
AAAATGGAAGAAATCACAAGATAAAAGAACTGAATAGAAGATTATGAAGAGTAGCTCAAGGTGACAAAGTCAATTATTAAAATGAAATATACAAAGACCTGGAGTTAGAAAACCAAAAGGGAAGAAAACACTCAGCATTTCTCAAACTGAAAGAACTGAGGAAAAGATTTAAGCCTCAAGTTGCAATATTGAAAAATTCTATGGGAAAAATACTGAATGATGCAGGAAACATCAAAAGAAGATGGAAGGAATACAGTTACTGTACCAAAAAACTGGCTGATCTTCATCCATTATAATAGGTGGCATATGTTCAATAACCAATGGTATACTAAAGGAAGAAGTTGAAGCTGCATTGAAGGCATTGGTGAAGAACAAGGCTCCAGAAATTGACAGAATACACATTGAGATGTTTCAACAAACAGATGACAAACCGGAGACACTCACTCAGCTATGCCAAGAAATTTGGAGGATAGCTACCTGGCCAGCTGATTGGAAGTGATTCATATTTGTACCCATTTCAAAGAAAGGTGATCTCAAAGAATGTGGAAATTATCAAACAATATCATTAATATTGCATGCAAGTAAAATCTTACTGAAGATAAATTCAAAAATGGTTGCAGCAGTGTATTGTCAGAGAACTTCCAGAAATGCAATCTGGATTCAGAGAGGACTTGGAAACGAGGGATATCATTGCTGATGTCAGATGGATCTTGGCTCAAATCAAAGAACACCAGAAGGATGTTTACTTATGTTTTATTGACTATGCAAAAACATTTGATTGTGTGGATTATAACAAATTCTTGACAACATTGAGAAGAATGTGAATTCCAGAACACTTAATTATACTCATGTGGAACCTGTACATAGACCAGGAGGCTGTCATTCGAACAGAACAAGGGGACACTGCATGGTTTAAAATCAGGAAGGGAGTGCATGGGGTTGTATCAATTCACCATACTTATTCAATCTATATTCTGAGCAAATAATCCTAGAAACTGGACTATATGAAGAAGAACATGGAATCAGGACTGGAGGAAGAATCATTAACAATCTGTTTTATGTTGATGACACAACTTTGCTTGCTGAAAGTGAGGATGACTTGAAGCACTCACTGATGAAGATTGAAGAAAACATTCTGCAGTATGGATTACATTTCAATATAAAGAAAAAAAATCCCCACAACTGGACCTATAAGGAACATCATTATAAATGGAGAGAATATCGAAGCTGTCAAAGACTTCACCTTGCTTGTTTATACAATTGAAGCCAATGGAAGCAGCAGCCAGGACATCAGACAACGTACAGCACTGAGTATATTGGCTGCAAAGTACTCTTTCAAGTACTGAAGAGCAAAGATGTCTCCTTGAGGACCAGGGTGCATCTCACACAAGCCATGATATTTTCACTTGCCTTATATGTATCTGAAAGCTGGACAATGAATAAGGAAGATGGAAGAAGAGTTGATTTTTTTTCAGTTGTGGTACTGGCTAAGAATGCTGAAAGTACTGTGGACTGCTAAAAGACCTAACAGATGTGTCCTGGAGGAAGTGCAGCCAGAATGCTACTTGGAATCGAGTATGGCCAAACTTCATCTGACCTATTTTGGTCATGTTGTCAGAGGGACCATTCCCTGGAAAAGGATATCATGCTTTGTAAGGTGGCACATTGAGCAAAAGAGGGGAAGGCCCTCAGTGAGATGGACTGATGCTGCGGCTGCAAAGAGGGGCTCAAGTGTAACAAGAATTGTGGAGCTGGCACGTGACCAGGCAGTGTTTTGATCTGCTATGCATAGGGTGGCTATGAGTTGGAGACGACTCAATGGCACCTAACAACAACACAAACCATTGATGTAGCTCTACTAATGCAACTGTATATAGGTCTCTATGAGTCAGAAACAACTCTAGGGCAGTGATTTGGTTTTGGTTTGGAGTCTTTAAGACAATATGTATTATTATAACTTTAAATTGGTACCTAACAATAAAAAGAGCCATGTAGCCTCTGTTCAATATTATGAAGACAGAAATTTCTGTAGACTGATTCACCAATTCAATGCAAATCCAGATAAAATCACTAGGATGTGTGCATGTGTGTAAATTGAACAGTTGATTTTTAAGTGTGTTTGAAAACCAATAACCACAAAAATGAATCTAAATAATATCAAAGTTGGAGGTTTACATTACCAGTACAAACAAAGAATTATTACAAAGCTACAGAAATTAAAGGAGAGTTAAACTGGCACAAAATTAACACATCAATGCAAGAGAATAGATAGTCAAGAAAACCTACACACATTTCAGGGCATTTGTTACTAGGAACAAGCAAGCTAATATGTCAATGAGCTAAAACAGTATGCCTACAAGATGACTGAAATGGAAAAAAAAAAAAAAGAAAGCTAATAATAATAAAGTCAAGGCAAGTAGATAAAGCACCCTATTTGTGGGGCAATCACTTGGACACCTCTTTGGAATGATTTACTAAATAAAGCAGAACCTAAGGTCCCTGCAAAAAGGACATGGAGGTGGCATTTTTTGACATCCTCTAACTTCACAAGAGGAAGATAGAAACACCATCAGCAGCCCAAGGCTTACTCCTAAGAGGCCAGACATGCTGCCACTCTCCCACTTTTTTACCTTCTTTGACACCCACTGTCCCTCCTGTGGTACTCACTAATTCTCTGCTGGGTTCAGTAATTCATTGAAGTGGCCACACAGAACTCCGAGACAATATTCATTATTATGGGGTTTAGTAGGGAAGTAACAGGCTACAATTCAGATTCAGGATCACTCTCAGGATACAATTGTTTGATCAGGACAATGTCCTCTCTGCTGTGCCCCCAAACATAACTCTCTGGCCCTTAGCCTCTTAGCCTGGCCTCTGCTTCTGTGTGCCAGGTATGCCTGCCACTCTGTCTTGTTTCTCTTGGTTCCACTGCCGCTGTCTGTACACCAAGGTGTCTCTCCAACAGGGAACCTCTCAGCCAAGGAGGTCCAGTGCGGGGATACCAGGTCCAACGATGTGTTCCACTTCACCTCCAGCTCTTCTCTCTTGCTGGCAGTGAAATCCCCTCTCTGCCTCTATGAGGGCTCATTTTAAGCCTGGCAGAGTCACAAAACTAACCAATCCCAACATCTGAGTTCTAAACACCTTATTCGCATTGTCCCACCCTGTTATCTGGTGGGAGTTACAAGGACTATGGCCAGAAAAGCCACATAATATAATTCACTACACTGCAGTCCCTATTGCTCAGAAACTCACTCTCATGTATATAGGTAGAAGAAATGTATAGGAGCTCTAGTAGCATGGTGCCTAAGTCATTTGACTGCTAACCAGGAAGCTGAAGGCCCAGACTCACCAGCCACTCCTCAGAAGGAAGGTTGGGCAACCTACTTCCATAGAGATACCATCTCAGAAACCCAAGGAGATGTCGCTATGAGTCTGGTCTGACTTGATGATACATAACAACAACAACGAAGAAATGTATATATATATATATATATACTTACCAAATGACCTGGGAAGTTTATTCAGTGTAAAAAATATGTACATATATTCATCACAGGTACAACAGTCTTGACAGAAGCATATAATATAGCCAAAATCTAGAAACAACCCAAATGTGCATCCATAAATGTGAAAGAGTAAATGTATTGTGAGATATTGGTACAACGGAACAGTATACATAAAAGAAAAGAAGAATCACTACCATACGCAGCTACTTGGAAAAGTTTTACAGATAAATTATTGAGAGGGAGAAAAACAGACACAAAATATTATATACTATGTGATTCCATTTATACAAAACTCTAAATCAGAAAAAGTAATCCATGGAGATAGAAGTCAAGATTTGTCCTGAAAACTGGTATAGTTTATCACATATATTGAAATAAAATATTGTATATAGTATGTACAACCAAAGGACCATAAGTTAATAGCTAATAGTGAATAAAATTGTATGTATCCCTACCTAAAATGATAATGAATCAAGTCACCAAAAAACCCACTAATAGAAATATACATTTGAATCCCTTTCTTCTAAACCTGAAAGATAGCATTTACTAAGGTGTTCAGCTCTCATATTTATGATCAGACATGAAGAGTTCTTTCACTCTAGATCACTGGTTTAAATGTTCCTGATGCACTAATAAAAAAAAGTTCATTAACTTCTGATAGCTGTTTTGTGCTTTATGTAAAATGAGATTATGGCCTCAGCTGACACCATAAAAAGTCATGTCCATAATTTAAATTACAAGAAAATTTCCCAGTTTACCTCTTCAAGAGGCCAAAGATTAAAAGACCATTGAGGTCATAGAAATCTCTTGCCCTTAAACTTGGACTTCTGTACCTGATGCTTTATATAATGTTGCAAAATGGTACTAGAAACTGGATGATTTTTCAAATAATTATTTACTTTATATATATCCTACATTTTTCATTTTCTGCAGAAAATAATCTTTCATTTCACTCAGTCTCATTTCATTAATGTAAAACAATATTGAAGTAGGGAAATACATGATTTCACATTTCATTGCACATCAAATTCTCAGTAGTTATCAAAGACATCAGTTACTCTTCATTCTTCATGTCTCCACAGAGCGGAACCTTCATTACAGTAATAAACTAGAATTTCTTCCCTCTGCATTCCTTCCCAGGGAGGGGAGAATCATTTCTTCAGTTGGGTGATGTGGTTCAGTGACTTCAGCATTCAGATTTTGTGATCTGGCAGGCAGCAGAGAATACACAATTTGGTGTTGTTCTTTTAAATCGTGGTAAATTTGTTGTGATAAACTCTATCATTTTTGACAAGGTTTTTGGGAGCATTCATTGGGACTGCAAATTTACAAACCCATTTGGCTGCCCCTACCCACACTGTCCACATATCTTTATCAAGAGTAAATATGATACTTTCATCTCCATCTTCCTGACTCTTGCATGCATTTCTTCATTGTTCCTTTTGGGCTCTGGTAGTGTAGTGCCTAAGGCACTTGACTGCTAACTAGAAGGATGGTGGTTCAAACCCACCAGCCACTCCTCAGAAGGAAGATGAGGTAATCTACTTCTGTAGTGATACTGCCTCAGAAACCCAAGGAGGGGTTGCTATGAGTCGGGTCTGACTTGACGGCACATAACAACAACAACAACATTGGGCTGAGTAGACAAGAAGTGTTCCACTGGGGCCCATACTTCCAAAATGTTATGGGATATTTTAATTTTGGGATCTAATAATTCTTCTCTACATATAGAGAGAAGAACTAGAAGGAAACTGAGTTGCCTCAACATGGTTTGATCTATTGAGCTAAAGATTTTAGAGGTCAGAATTGAGAACACAGGTTTTCTATTTGAAATTTTGCCCTGAAACAAGAAATACTATCTAATAATCAAGTAAGGATGAATTTGGTATCTTCCCTATATAAATATCCATAGGATGATCCATAATTTCTCATTGGGTGATGGTAAAGTTAATGCATAGATACCTTGGGCCTAAAGTGAAGCTTATAATTATAACCCTGAAAGCTCACTGGCTTCTTTTGCTCACGCTTAAGCAGAAGCTGGCATGCATAAGATCAGACTTATTATGAATAAGATTATTGGAGTCATAGAAACCGTTTCATAGGTGCCAAATGGAATAAGCAGTAGAATTACAGAATATACACTGCTGGTGCTGTTCATTGTCATCCAGCTGACTCCAACACATGGTAACCTCACATGTGCAGACTAGAACTGCTCCATAGGGTTTTCAAGGATGTGGCCTGTGGAAGCAGATTTCTTGGCCTGTGTCCTGAGGTACTCTGAGTGGCACAAAATTTATAGACAATTGTTTTTCACTCCCTTTAAAGTTAGTTTCACTTAATCCTGGGGAAATTGCACCAAATTCCAATTTGTGCTCAACATATTTTGAAAGAGATTATTCTAAAATCAGAGACTTTATTAATAGTCTCTTGTTGTGTTTATAAAATCTTCTTGTATTTTATAAAAGTCTTAACTTCTTCTATTTAAATTACTGAGCTAATTAAGTCTCTAATGAAAAAGTGTGAAAACACACTCATTTTTAACCTTAACAATAATTTCCAACACTCCTGGGTGTTGTTAAAATAAAAGTTAATAAAAAAAAAAATGCTTGTGCCTCATGAGCAAAATACAGTTAATCAGATATCTCTAAAGAAGTCCTCTTTAATACTGAATTGCAGAAACTAATGTAAAAATATTGCAGCTGCAACACATGTGAATAGGGAATTTACTTCATTAACTTTAAACTGCATAAGTCATACCTGTATCATTACATTAGTCACATTAATCATCACATTTTCATACAGAGAAATATAGTTAAATCATTAGGGAATAATGAATTGTATAACATTCTAATAACTTGAATATAGCTTTTCTATTAAAAATTAAAGTGGAATTTTCACATCAACTATATCTCAGGTAAAGCTTGAGAAACAAAACTCCACAGTGTAAATACACTGCTGTCATCTCTATTCCAAGTATATCACCATGCCAGGATACAGGTTTCTGAATTTTTAACATAAAATTAGAATGATTAAAATTTCTTCACTACCATACTCAGAATAAAGATAATCAATTAACCTTGATGTAATGATTTAGTCATCTTTAAAGTTATCATATATTTTAACATAAAATTTAACCTAAAATTAATTTTGTTTGGAACAAACTAAATGAAACTATATGACTGTCACCTTTTACTTGACCCATTTGGACATCAGTAGAAACACTACAGAACTTTTATTTGGGAAATTATGTTAGGTAAGATGACATTAGTGATAAAAGTCAAAGTATAAGACAAAAGTTTCCAATATTTTGAAGCAGCAGAAAGGAAGAATATCAATTTGGATACCAAATGAATAGAGAGTTACAGCAAGCAGTGAAGTGATAGACTGTGTTAATGCCCTGTTTCTTCCCTCATCCCACCAATATGTTCATTGTTTTGTAATCTAAGAGTGACTTTCTATGCTAACTTGAACATGTGATGTGTTTTGGTCTACCAGATATTAGCAAATGTAATGTAGGAACAGGTTTAAATAAGCCACTTTATGCTTCTATTCACTATCTATTTGTCTGTCTTCATCATTTGTCTGCCCTTACCTGCTGGTGAATGAGAGACACAAGGGTGAGACATACCCATTAACTCAAAAAACAGCTGGCAAGCAGAAACAATTAAGCCCAGGTGAAATCATCACCCTTAAAACTCATGAGCTAAATAAAAGCTTATTGTTTTAAGTCACTGATTTTTGAGCCAGAAATAAGAGATACAGTGGACATTAAGATAAGATACCAATGATAAATACCACCTCTTCTTGTTGATAGTTGCTATAGATTCTGACTCTCGGAAATCCTTGAGAGCGCAGGAACGTTGCTCCATGGGATTTTCAAGCCTGTGAATGGTAGTACAGTAGTTAAAGGGCTAAGCTACTAACCAAAAAGTCAGTGGTTCAAATCCACTAGTTTCTCTGTAGGAGAGAGATGTGACAGTATGCTTCGGTCAAGATCTACAACTTAGGAAACACTATGGGGCAGTTCTACTTGGTCCTATAGGGTCTGTGATAGTTGGGGTTATGTGTCAATTTGTCTGGACCATAATTCTTAGTGATTTAAGCTAGTGTGATGTTGTTCTTCCTATGATGAGATCTGATGTATATGTTTGAGCAGCCAATGAGTTGAAACGGAGTTTCCTTAAGGGTGTGGCCTGCTTCCTATATTTATGTGTATGTGTGTGTATATGTGTTGTTGTTGTTGTTATGTGCTGTTGAGTCGGACCTTATTCATAGCGACCCCTTGACCCATTCTTGGGTTTCCAAGGTGGTTTCACTACGGAAGTAGATTGCCCAACCTTCTTTCTGTGTGGAGTGGCTAGTGGGTTTGAACCACCAGCTTTCTGGTTAGCAGTCAAGTGCTTTAGGCACTATGCTACCAGAGTATATATATATATATATATATATATATATATATATGTGTGTGTGTGTGTGTGTCCTGGGAAAATATGGGTACCTTCTGTGGATCTGGATCCCTGTTGTTCTGCCTAAAACTTTCCCGTGAGTGAAAAATCCACCATTTTGCCTGGTGATCTTGGATTCATCATCCACAAAGTCAACAGCTATCATCTGCCTTCAGTCTTGAGCGTGGCATTGCCTGCAGCTGTGTGACTCTGGAAAGGCCTCCAGCTTGACATTGAAACCAGGAACTTGGGACTTGCTAGCTTCTATAACTGTGTGAGCCATTTTCCTAAGCTAAATTTCTCTCTGTACATATATAAGACTTACTGGATTTTCTTTTCTAGAGAACCAGCCCAAGACAGGGTCTTTACATAATCACTATGAATTGGAATGTACTCAACAGCAATAAGTTTTGTTTTGTTTTGTTTTGTTTCCTGCCCTTTCAGAAGCAGATCACTGGGCTTGTCTCTTGTGGTTCTTAACCATTTTGCCACCCAAGGATTCTGGAAAGTACTGTAAACTAAGGATTATCAAGCATTAATAAGTATCAGAATCATCTAGAAAACGTTTTAAGATTCAGATACTTAGATTTCTACTTGACCTAAAAATCACTTGTTGAAGAAAATAAATAATTATTTTATGTAAGGGTGATTTGTTCTAAATATTGAGACCTACTGATTTAAGCATATTTTCTTAATTAGATGGGAATGTTTCTAGAATAATTAAACATTTCTTCACTACTATACTCAAAGAATAAAGATAATCAATTAACCTTGATGTAATGATTCAGTCATCTTTAAAGTTACCACATGTTTTCTTCATCTATGGATGCTGATTTTGGGAAATCAGACTAAAAGAGGATTATGGTGATGATGACCTTTAAATATTTTTCTTCAAAAGATGCCACCTGACAACATGCTGAGTATCCTATTCCATTATCCTTAAGATGAAATAAAGGACATGATGCACTTAATCAGATCCCAAGAATGCCACTAACTCTTTCCTGCAGAAACAAGCTAGTGAAGAAAATTCTAAGCAAATGCTCATGAAAGCAGAAAAGAATCATATGCATTGTAAATTTTCCCATTTTTAAAATATGCCTGTAGCATTCTACTTCAGAAGATTTGACTTAATCCACACTTAACCAGGAATTTTTCTCAAGGCTGACTCCTTCTCATCTTAAAGCCCTGGGAATGCTTTTCCCTAATCTCTCTATACAAGAATCTCTGCTCATTCTTTTCCCCACAAACATACATCTCTCTATTCAATCACCTATTCATAGGGCTTTCTTAGCTATAACCATAAACAAATCAAATTGCCAGGCCTTTTCATCTGTGGTGCCACTGGATGGATTTGAATTGCCAATCTTTTGGTTAACAGTGGCATGCAAACCATTTGTGCCACCTGTTGTTGTTGTTGTTATGTGCTGTCAAGTCAGACCTGACCCATAGTAACCCTGCCTTGGGTTTCCAAGGCAGTATCACTTTGGAAGTAAATTGCCCAATCTTCCTTCTGAGGAGTGGCTGGTGGGTTTCAACCGCCAGCCTTCTGGTTAGCCGTCAAATGCCTTAGGCACTATGCAACCATATCTCCCTTGTGCCAGCTAGGGACCTTAAATGTATATGTATGTGTGTGTGTATGTGTGTATACCTGTGTGTCTGTGTGTGTACACATACTGAAAATACCACAGACTGCAAGAAGAACACATTTGTTCTGGAAGAAGTGCAGTCAGAATGATTGTTAGATGTGAGAATGGCCAGACTTCATCTCACACTTCCTTTAGTAATGTTGTCAGATTCCCTGGAGAAGGACATCATGCTTGATAAAGTGCAGGGTCCACTAAAAGGGAGAAGACCCTCAATGAAATGGAATGACACAGTGGCAGCAACTATAGTCTCCGGTACAGCAAGGAAACTATAGGCTCAGGTACAGCAAGGAATGTGATGCTGGCACAGGACTGGGCAGACTTTCGTTCTGTTGTACACAGGATTGCTGAGAGTCAGAGCTGACTCGAGGTTGATGGCACCTAACAACAACAACGAAAACATGATGTGTGTGCATATGTGTGTGTGTATTTATGTATATATATGTATGTGTGTGTGTGTGTGT
>NW_006922469.1:487258-497443 GCF_000298275.1 Orycteropus afer afer
CATATACATGCCACTCATATATATATATATATACATATGTATATACATATACATGCCAGTCATCTGTCAGTTTGTAATACTGTGATGGCTTGTGTGTTTGTGTGAGGCTGGAGGCTATGTCACCAGTCTTTCAATTACCAGCAGCATCATCCATGGTGGCGAAGTTTCAGTGGAGTTTCCAAACTAAGACTCAGAAAAAGGAAGGGATCTTCCAATTCTCAAAGAATTCTCCAGTGAATGTAAAGAATAATCCTGAAACACTGTTTGATTTACTACTGGAAAATTTATGAATAGCCCTGAATCATTGTCTGATACAGTGCCAGAAGATGAGCCCTGTGGATCAGAAGACACAAAAAATATGGCTGGGGGAAGAGCTGCCTCCTTAGATTAGAGCTAGGCTTAAAGATATAGATGGAGTAAAGCTAACAGGGCCTCCATTAGCTGATGTGGCATGATTCAAAATGAAAATAAACAGCTGTAAATATCCATTAATAATGGGAACAGGGAATGCATGAAACATGAATCTAGGAAAATTGGAAGTTGTCAAAAATGAAATGGAATGCATTTAGACTGATATCCTAGGCATTAGTGAGCTGAACTGGACTGGGTTGAGGAATTTTGAATCAGACAACCATAAGATCTATTATGCTGGGAATGAGAAATTGAAGAGGAATGGTGTGGCATTCATCATCACAGAGGATGTTTCAAGATCTATCCTGAAGTAGAATGCTGTAAGTGACAGGATAATACCCATATACCTACAAGGAAAACAGTTAATACTAAAATTCAAAATTTCACACCAACCACCAAATCCAAAGATGAGGAAATTGGAGATTTTTACCAACTTCTGCAATCTGAAACTGACAAACATACAATCAATATGTGTTCATTATCACTGGTGACTGGAATGCAAAAATTGGAAACAATGACTAATCACCAGTAGTTGGAAAATCTAGTCATGTGATAGAAATAATGCTGGAGATCACATGAGAGAATTTTGCAATACTAACCACTTATTCAGGAGCTCTGGTAGTGCAGTGCCTAAGACACCTGACTGATAACCAGAAGGTTAGCAGCTCAAACCCATCAGCCACTCCTCAGAAGGAAGGTTGGGCAGTCTACTTCCATAGAGATACTGCCTCAGAAACCCAAGGAGGGGTCACTATGAGTCAAGTCTGACTTGATGGCAAATAACAAATACAACAATAACAACAACTTAGTCATTGCAAATACTTTTTTTCAGCAAAACAACTGGTGGCTATACACATGAATTTCTACACACAGACTACACAGCAATCAGATGAACTGTATCTCTGAAAAGAGGTGATGGAGAGGCTCACTATCTTCAGCCAAAACAAGGACAGGAGCTGAATGTGGAACATACCATTAATTGCTCATAGGCAAATTCAAGTTGAAGATGCAATTAAAAAAAGCCCACAAGAGCCAAAATAAAACCTTGATTATATCCTTCTTCAATTTAGAGACCATCTAAAGAAAAAAATTGACACATTAAATACCAATGACAGAAAATCAAATGAATTGTACAAGGACTTCAAGAACATCATCCATAAAGAAAGCAAAAGGTCATTAAAAAGACAGAAGGGGAAGAAAAGACCAACATGGATGTCAGAAGAGATTCTGAAACTTGCCCTTGAATGGAGAGTAGCTAAAGGAAATAGAAGAAATTACTAGATAAAAGAGTTAAACAGAAGATTTCAAAAGCAACTCAAGAAGATAAAGTCAATTATTACAAAGAGATGTGCAAAGACCTGGAGTTAGAAAACCAAAAGGTAAGACACCCTTGGCCTTTCTCAAGCTGAAAGAAATGAAGAAAATATTCAAGCTTTGAGTTGCAATATTGAAAGATTCCATGGGCAAAATATTGAATGATGAAGAAAACATCAAAAGAAGATGGAAGGAATACAGAGTCACTGTATAAAAATTTAATCCATCTTCATCCATTTCAGGAGGTGGCATATAATCAAGAATTAATGGTTTTGAAGGAAGAAGTCAAAAAATTGACTTGAAGAAGTCAATTCACTGAAGGAATTGGTGAAGAAAAAGGCTCCAGAAGTTGACGGAATACGCATTGAGATGTTTTGACAAATGGATGCTGCACTGGAAACACTCTTTCATCTATGACAAGATTTGTAAGACAGCTACCTGGCCAACTGACTGGAGGAGATCCATATTTGCACCCATTCCAAAGAAAAGTGATCCCACAGAATGTGGAAATTATTGAACAATATCATTAATATCAAATGGAAGTAAAATCTTGATGAAGATAATTCAAAAATGGTTGCAGCAGTATATTGACAGAGAACTTCCAGAAATGCAGACTGGATTCAGAAGAGGATGTGGAATGAGGAATATGATTGCTGTCAGATGGATCTTGACTCAAAGTGAAGAATCCCAGAAAGATGTTTACCTGTGTTTTATTGACTACACAAACATTTGATTGTGTGGATCATAACAGATTATGGATGACGTTAAGAAGAATGGGAATTCTAAAACATTTAATTGTGCTCACAGAGCTCTGGTGGCTTAGTGCCAAGGCATTTGACTGCTAACAGAAAGGCTGGTGGTTCAAAATCACCAGATACTCCTCAGAAGGAAGGTTAGATAATGTACTTCTGTAGTGAGTGATATGGTCTTGGAAACCCAAGAGGGGGTCGCTATGAGTCTAATCCTACTCAATAGCAGTGTTTGGTTTGTGCTCATGAGGAACCTGTACATAGAGCAGGAGGCTGTCATTGGAACAGAACAAGGGGATACTACATGCTTTAAAATCATGAAAGGAGTGTGTCCTAGGTTAGTATCCTTTCACCATACTTATTCAATCTGTAGGCTGAGCAAATAGTCTAATGAGGCTGGAAAATATGAAGAACAGTGTGGCATCATGTTTAGAGGGAGACTCATTAACAACGATGACACAACTTTGCTTGCTGAAAGTGTGGATGACTCGAAGCACTTACTGATGAAAATTAAAGACTATAGTCTGCAGTATGGATTACATCTCAACATAAAGAAAATGAAAATCCTCACAACTGGACCAATAAGCAGCATCATGATAAATGAAGAAAATATTTTTTCTTCCTTCTCTGAATCAGAGTTTTACTGGTTTTGGTATGATTCCTTATAACTCATTGTCGGGAGAGTTGTGACAAGTATGTAAAATGATGTAAATAGCAGTACAAGAGTGAAGAGTAAAAAAAGAAACAGTATGGAATTAAAACACTCAATGACAATTTATTGAATAAAGGGAAAATATATTTATGAAAGTGTTAATGATAACCCTAAAGTTTCAATTCTGGCAATATGAGAGTACAGTGGCACAAAAAAATTGAAATAGGAAACGAAAAATGAGAGCATATTTCTGGAATGTTATATTATTTTTGATGGGCTTGAGGAATCAGTTTGATAGTTATGTGGTGTTAATCTTGTCAAAGATTTCATATTACTTAATTCCACAATCAACACAATGGAAGCAGCACTCAAGTCATTAGAAGATGTAGTGCATTGGGCAAATCTCCCACAAAAGACATGTTTGAAGTGCTGAAGAGCAAAGATATCTCTTTGAAGACTAAGGTGTGCATAACCTAAGCCATGCTATTTTCAGTCGCCTCATATGAATGTGAAAGCTGGACCACGAATAAGGAAAACTGAAGAAGAGTTGACGCTTTTGAGTTGTGATGTTGGCGAAGAACACTGAAAGTACTATGGACTGACAGAACAACTAGCAAATCTGTCCAGGAAGCAGTGTATCTGAAATGCTCCTTGGAAGTGAGAATGGCCAGAGATCTTTTAACCTACTTTGACCATATTATCAGAAAGGACCACTCCCTGGAAAAGGATATCATGTTTGGTAAAGTGGAGGGTCAATGAAGAAGGAGAAGTTCTCAAGGACATGGATTAACACAGTGGCTGCAATGATGGGCTCAAGTGTAGCAAGAATTGTGAGGCTGGCACAGGACTGGGAAGTGTTTTGTTCTGTTGTACATCTGGTCACTTTGAGTAGGAGCCGACTCAAAGACACCTAATAACAAAAACAACATATAAGTATGTACAGGGAGCTCTGGTGGTGTATTGGCTATGTATGTCTATATAATCATCTCTGTTGGTGGAATGCTTAAGGTATTCAATTGCTAACAGAAAGGTCAGAGGTTTGAATCCAAAAGCCACTCCACTGGAATAAGATGAGGCAGTCTGCTTCAATAAAGATTTACAGCCTTAGAAACTTATAGTGCAGTTCAGCTATATCATGTAGGGTCACTATGAGTTGAAATTGACTTGATGGCAGTGGGTTATGCATGTCTATATATTTATGGATTTCATATATATATATATATATATATATATGGGAGCTCTGGTAGCATAGTGGCTAAGACACTTGCCAGCTAACCAGATGGCTGGCGGTTCAAACCCACCAGCCACTTCTCGGAAGGAAGGTTGGGCGATCCTACTTCCGTAGTGATACTGCCTCGGAAACCCAAGGAGAGGTCGCTATGAGTCGGGTTTGACTTGACGGCACATAACAACAACAACAACAAATATATATATATATATATATATATATTTGAACCACACAATGCTCTATACATTTGAGAAATGTTGTTTCATTTTAGTTTATAAGTCTTATTATCTGCTGCTAAGTGAGCCTAAACTGGATTGTCAAAGCCAAATAGATTTTGCCTGAGATCACCAGCTTCATTCATATTTTCTTTTGCTGCATGTTTTTTTTATTCTTAATTGGATGCAATATTCTTACTTTAAGGCATATTTAAGGTGTAATGCAAAGTGAAGTAGAAGTGGAGATAATGCACATATGCCCGTTCGTGCAGGACACACACTTAAGAGTAACTAACAAAACAGAAGGCTGAGCCTTAGTCTCCAGAATAATCAGTATTTAATGTATTATGATTCATATTATGCATTGGAGGCAGAATTTGGTGACGGATAGTAGGCACTGTATTAGCTATCAGGAAACCTGAGTACTCTTTACAGCTCTGATTCTACCCAGCTGTGTGATTACAGGAAAATCATTTAACCTTCCTTTTCCCATCTGCAAAATAATAGGAGAACTTGTGGAACTCAAATTAGTTTGTATCCTATTCATGCTTTTCCTGGCATTTGGCCTTTCATACTTTCTGGTAGTTAATTTCCATTGGCTTTGGGAACAGTGTACTCCTTTAGTGAGAGAAGCAGCAAGAGGTAGCATAAAGAGCACGAGTTTTGGCATCAGGCTGATTTTTTCCCATCTTTTCCTCTTCTGACATTGGGATCCTGGGCAAATTTCTTAATATTGCCAAGTTTCACATGACTCTAGTTAAGATAGTAATGTCTTTCCCATAGGCTTCTGAGGATGAAATGAGGTGACATGGAAAATGACTGTGAATATCATATTTTCTCCTTGATAAATGCCATTTTCCCTCTCTCTGGTTCTGCTTCTGCCTCCCCAAAGTGTCCACTCTGCCTCAAAAGGGCTTTATCTTTTTCTAATTCTCCCATAAGCGCAAGTACGTCCCTAGTTCAGTCATGGACTATTCTCTTGGGATAAAATCTTCTTGTCATTTTTCATAAATTTCTCTGAAACTCTGATGAATGCTTGTATGTTAATATCACCAGAGAAACCTCTCATTTGAACAATAATAAGAGATTTTAGCTCTCTTCTGCACTTGTCACCACCACTTAATTACCCAACTAATTTCTCAAGTCCATCAAAAACAACATAAAATGCCAGAAATCTCCTCTCATTTTTGGTTTCCTATTTCAATTAGGAGCTCTGGTAGCACAATGCCTAAGGCACTTGACTGCTGACCAGAAGGCTGGTGGTTCAAACCCACCAACCACTCCTTGGAAAGAAGGTTGGGCAATCTACTTCCATAGTGATACTGCTTCAGAAACCCAACAAGGGGTCACTATGAGTTGGGTCTGACTCAACAGCACATGACAACAAAAACAATTTCAATTTTGTGGTGCCACTCTACTCTCATATTGCCAGAGTTGAAATTATAAGGTCATCATTAACACTTTCATAATAATATTTTTCCTTTATTAAATAAATTGTCATTGAGAGTTTTAATCCTATACTGTTTCTTCTCTCACTATTCACTCTTCCATTTGTACTGCTATTTACATCACCTTACATACCTGTCACAACCCTTCAAACTATGAGTTATAAGGAATCAGACCCAAACCAGTAAAAGTCTGATTCAGAGAAGGAAAAAAGAAATTACTTCATTTAATAGAAAATTCCAAGAGCAGGATTTTATGTCAGGAAAGGCTGAATCTAGACACCAAAATTATGACCAGGATTATTTCTCCTACTTGTCTCTCATTTATGCTTTTCTCTTCATTATCTTAATTTCCACAGGCAGGTGTTGCTATCAGATAGCAAGGGTGCTAAAGCATTGCTGTTGTTATTAGGTGGCATCAAGTTGCCTCCAACTCTTAGTGACCCTATGTACAATAGGACAAAACACTGCCTGGTCCTGCACCAGCCTCACAAACCTTGCTCCAGCTGAGCCCATTGTTGCAGCCACTGTGTCGATCCATCTCATTGAGGGTCTTTGCCTTTTCTGTTGACCCTCCACTTCACCAAGGATGATAACCTTCTCCTGGAAACAATCTCTTCTGAGGACATGACCAAAGTAAGTGAGACAAAGGCTGGCCATTCTCGTTTTCAAGGAGAATTCTGACTGCACTTCTTCCAGGACAGATTTGTCAGTTCTTCTGGCAGTCCACGGGATTTTCAGTGTTCTTTGCCAGCACCACAACTCAAAAGGACCAACTCTTTTTCAGTCTTCCTTATTCATTATCCAGCTTTCACATGTATATGAGGTGATTGAAAATACCATGGTTTGGGTTAGGAACATTTTAGTCTTCAAAGAGACATTTTTGCTCTTTAGCACTTCAAAGAAGTTTTTTGTAGCAGATTTACCTAGTGTAATGCATTGTCTGATTTCCTCACTGCTGCTTTCCTTGGTGTTGATTATGAATCTAAGTAATATGAAATCTTTGAATAATTTCAATATTTCATCCATTTATCTTCATGTTGCTCTTTGGTCCAAGATGAGGATTTTTGTTTTCTTTATGTTGAGGTATAATCCATACTGCAGACTGTAGTCTTTAATCTTCATCAGTAAGTGATTCAAGTCATCCTCCCTTTCAGCAATCATTGTTGTGTCATCTGCATGTCACAAGTTGTAAATTAGTCTTTCTTCAATCCTGGTGCCACATTCTTCTTCGTATAGTTCAACTTCTCAGATTATTTGCTCAGTATGCAGACTGAATAAGAATGGTGAAAGGATACGACCCTGACACACTCCCTTCCTGATTTTAAACTGTGCAGTATCCCCTTGTTCTGTTCAAATGACAGCCTGGTCTATGTACAAGTTCCTCGTGAGCACAATTAAATGTTCTGGAATTCCCATTTCTCAAAGTTATCCATAATTTATTATGATCCACACAATAGAGTGCTTTTGCATAGTCAATAAATCCCAAGTGAACATCTTTCTGTTATTCTTTGCTCTGGGCCAAGATCCATTTTACATCCGCTATAATATCCCTTGTTCCACATCCTCTTCTGAATCCAACTTGCATTTCTGAAAGTTCCCTGTCAATATATGGCCTCAACCATTTTGAGTTATCTTCAGCACGATTTTACTAGTGTGACATTAATGATATTGTGTGATTATTTCCATATTTTGTGGGATAACCTTTCTTTGAAATGGGTATAAATATAAAATTTCTTCAGTCAGCTGACCAGGTAGCTGTGTTCCAAAATTCTTGGCATAGATGAGTAAGTGCCTCCAGTGCAGCATCTACTTGTTAAAACATTTCAGTAGGTATTCCATCAATTCCTAGAGCCTTGTTCTTCACAATTTCCTTCAGTGCAGCTTTAACTTCATCCTTCAGTATCATTGGTTCTTGATCACATGCCACTTCCTGAAGTGTATGAACATCTATCAAGTCTTTTTGGTACAGTGACTCTGTATTCTTTCCATCTTATTTTGACGTTTCCTACTTCATTCAATGTTTTGCCCACAGAATTGTTCACTATTATAACTTGAGGCCTAAATTTATTCTTCAATTCTTACAGCTTTAGGAATAGAATGCATAAAGATCAATATCCTAGACATTAAACAAGAAAACCAAAAAAACAAACTCATTGCCATTAAGTTGATTTCAACACACAGCAGCCTCCATTTGGTTTCTGAGGCAATACATCTTTATGGAAGTCAATAACCCCATTTCCTTCCTTGGAGTGGCTGGTGGATTTGAACCTCTAACCCTTTGGTTAACAGTAAAAACACCTTATCTAAACACCTTATCTACTGTGCCACTGTATTAATGAGTTGAAAGGGACTGGCAGTGGGTATTTTGAATCAGATAAACACATAATTGACTATGCCTAGAATGACAAATTGAAGAGGAATGGCTTGGCATTCATCATCACAAAGAATGTTTGATGATCTATCCTGAGTACAAGCTGTCAGTTATAGGATAACATCCATATGCCTGCAAAGAAGACTAGTTTTTACTACTCTTACTCAAATCTATGCTCTAACCACCAAAGGCAAAGACAAGAAAATTGAAGAATTTAACCAACTTCTTCAGTGGGAAA
Source organism: Orycteropus afer afer (assembly GCF_000298275.1). Lineage (NCBI taxonomy): Eukaryota > Metazoa > Chordata > Mammalia > Tubulidentata > Orycteropodidae > Orycteropus > Orycteropus afer. The sequence goes on from NW_006922469.1 coordinate 495,885, forward strand.
TTGACCAAACATGCAATCAAGATGTGTTGATATTACTGGTAATTGGAATGCAAAAGTTAGAAACAAAGAAGAATCACCAATATATGAAAAATATGACCTTGGTAATAGAAATGACCCTAGAGATCATATGAAAGAATTTTGCAAGACCAATGACTAGTTCATTGCAAATACCTTTTTTTTTTTTTTTTTTTCAACAAGATAAATGGCACCTATACACATGACATTTCATCAGATACAATGCACAGAAATCAGATTGACTTCATCTTTGGAAACAAGTGATGGAGAAGCTCAGTATCTTCAGCCTAAACAAGGCCAGGAGCTTACTGAAACAGACCATCAATTGCTCTTATACATGTGCAAATTGAAGCTGAAGACAACTAAAATAAGTCCACAAGAGGCAAAATATGACCTTTGTTATATTGCATGTGAATTTAGATACTATATGAAGAATAGATTTGACACATTGAACACCAATTACTGAAAACAAGACAAATTGTGGGATGACATCAAAAACAGCATACATGAGGAAAGCAAAATGTTATTCAAAAAGCAGGAAAGAAAGAAAAAACCAAAATGAATGTCACAAGGGACTCTGAAACTTACTCTTGGAGAGAGTAGCTAAATCTGAATTCCAGTAAGATAGAGGAATAGGCAGACCAATAACACAGAACCTCTTCAACGAAGAAAAGATAAACCAATTGACAGAGATACAGAAGATAATCCTGGAGCCCTGAGGTTTGAAAGGAAGTATACAGAAGTGGATTAGGCATCGACTAGTGGAAAAACCCGAATGAAAACAATAAGTACCAAGATGGTCAGAGTAGTGGATTTTCAGATACTCTAATGGGACCAACAGCCTGAATATTTCCAAGTGGTATTGGGATCTGAGAATTTACCTAAAGGTCAGCCCTGGTCACCAACGACTACAGGGACAACTGTGCTGGTGGTCTAGGACTAAGAGGGAAACAGCAAGGAAGAAGGCAGTCTGAGCTGTGGACTTCCCACTGTCCAGAAGGTGCAGCCATTTTGATTATTACAAGTGGTGGCCATTTTAAATATTTAAAGTGACTGAAAGTGCAGCTATTTTGAATGTTTATAAGTGGTGGCCATTTTGGATATTCAAAGTGACTGAGGGTGCAGCCATTTTGAATCTTCACAAGTGGTGGTCATTTTAGATTTTAATATGACAGCACTCACATTTGGATTTCAGGGACCTAAGAATAGGTTTTTTTTGCCAAGGACGGCAGGGGCATATGGGAGGCTACCAATGGGAAAAGAAACAGGTGGTGAGTGTATAGTGCTGCCAACTAGCAAATGGAGGAGCACAGCATAGCACTCTGCTTATGTAGATAACATATAAACAAAACAAAGAAAATGAAAATCATGGGCAAGTCACCCCAACATACAATCACCAATTAAATATAAACACAAAAATGTCATAATGTCTTGGAGACAACAGAGCATCACATTCCACACAAAGAAACAAGATAAAGCAGGAGAAAGAGGGACCAGGATGCAGACCCAAAACACATCCCTGAGGAAGACACAGCATTGGAACT
>NW_006922469.1:497998-505001 GCF_000298275.1 Orycteropus afer afer
GTATGATGAAAGATGAGAATATATCCATTCAAGAAGTCCAAGAAACTCCAAACAGGTTAGACTCCAAAAGAAAATCACCAAGACATATCATCATCAAACTCACCAAAACCAAAGACAAAGAAAGAATCCTGAAAGCAGCACAGGGAAAACAAAAAGATAACTACAAGGGGCAACCAATAATACTAAGCTTGGATTTCTCAGCAGAAACCATGCAGGTGAGAAGACAATGGGATGCTATATATAAAACACTGAAAGAGAAAAATTTCCAACCAAGACTTATGTACCCAGCAAAATTGTCCCTCAAATATGGTGGTGAAATTAGGACATTTCCAGATAAGCATAAATTAAGGGAATTTGTTAAAACCATACCATCTTACAAGAGATGCTAAAGGGAGTCTTTTGAACAGAGAAGCACCAACAGCAAACAACAATTGTCCTTTAACACACATAGTGACATAACTCAGAAACCAACCCAGCTATGGCAGTATCCAAAGGAAATAAGCTTACAAGACTATAAAAAGGGAACCAGAGACATCAATTGACAAATGAGGACAACTACAAACCAAAAAGAGGGGAATAATTGTATAGTTACAGAAATTCTAAGTGGTAGGGAAGTCAAGACAACTACAAGATAGAACAGACTAAACTTGGGAAGAAAACTATAAATCCCAGGGTAACCTCAAAGAAAAATGATAAACCTTCACATCACAATTAAAAAGAGGACCAGCACAAATATATAGCAAATAATAGAAGAATAGCAACGATGGAAGTGGTAACACAATTCATAACCAAAATGAACTCAGCACAGACAATTATATGGAAAAAAGAAATAAACATCATGAAAAAGCACATAACAAAAATGACAGCAACAAATTCATATTTGTTGATAATTACATGTCTGGCAAGGGACTTATCTCTAAGATTTATAGAAAATCCAATTCTGCTACAGCAAAGGAATAAACAATCCAATCAAAAAAAGAACAGAAGACATGTATAGACACTTTATCAAGGAGAGATATTCAGGTGGTCAGCAAATACACGAAGAGATGCTCACGATCATTGGTGATTAGAGAATTGCAAATCAAAACAACAAGATATCATCTCACCCTAGCACTGATGGCAAGGTTCAACAAGTCAGAAAATAACAAACGTTGGTGAGGATATGGAGAGACTGGAACTCTCATACACTGTCGGTGGGACTATGAAATGATACAATCACTCTGGAAAGCAGTATGGTGACTCTTTAGAAAGGTGGAATTGGAGGTACCATTTGACCCAGCAAGTCCATTACTAGATATATATGCTAGAGAAGTGAGAGCCAAGACAGGAACAGACACATGCACACCCAAGCAAAAAGATGGACACAACCTATGTGCCCGTCAATGGAAGAGTGGATGACCAAAGTATGGTACATACACACAGTGGAATGCTGTACCAACTAATGAATAATTTAGAGTCTGCAAAGCACCCTATAACACGGATGAACTTGGAGGACATTATGCTGAGAGAAATAAGTCAATCGCAGAAGGACAAATATAGTATTAGTTGTTGTGGAGTGTCACAGAAAGGTTTATATATGGAGGGAAACTTTCTTTGTTGCTTGCCAAGGGGCAGGGAACACTCTGCAAAAAAAAAAAAAAAAAAGTGAATTGACCCATGTCATTATGTGTTGTGTATTTCAATGTACATAATTATATTTCAATGAAATGCATTTTTTAAAAAAAGAGAAAGAGTAGCTAAATCAAATAGAAGAAATGACAAGATAAAAGAGTTGAACAGAAGACTTTGAAGAGCAGGTTGAGAAGACAAAATCAATTATTATAATGAAATCACAACAGCAGCACTAAGAATACAAAATATATAATAAGAATCTTAAAAACATAGGCTAAATTCTCCCTTACAATAAGTTTAATGAATTCTCCAAAGAGATTCTGATTGACCCTGCTTATTTCTCATACTTTGTTAGAGGTTCAAATGAAACTAGATTATGGGAAACTGAACTCTACCTCTACCCCTAAAAAAAAAAAAAACACTGAACCTAAGATCATTTATGAGATTATTCTTTTGTAAAATATTTGGTAGTTTCTTGATTTGAATAAAAAAATAAACAAACAAACAAACAAACAAAAATCAAATTGTATTAGTCCTCCCATTTAATTAAAAAATATATATATTTTTTAAGTGCCATTCACATACCTAAGAGATACATAGGTAGCACAAACAATATGCATACTTCTACTAACCAGAAGGATTGTGGTTTGAACTCACTTAGTGTGCCACAGAAGAAAGTCCTGGAAATCTGCTTCTATAAATATTGTTGTTGTTAGGTGCCATCAAGTCATCTCTGACTCATATCAGCCCCATGCATGGGGTTTTTTTCATGCAGCAGAACGAAACACTGCCTGGTCCCATGCCAGATACAAAATCCTTGCTATACTTGAGCCCAATGTCACAGCCACTGTGTCAATATATCTAGTTGAGGGCCTTCTCCTCTTTCATTGACCCTCCACCTTACCAAGCGTGACATCCTTCTCCAGGGAATGGTTCCTTCTGACAACATGACCAAAGTAGGTGAGAAGAAGTCTGGCCATTCTCACTTCCAAGGAGCATTCTGGTTGTACTTCCTTCAGGACAGATTTGTTAGTTCTTTTAGCAGTCCACGGTACTTTCAGCATTCTTCGCCAGTACCACAACTCAAAAGCATCAGCCCTTAATCAATCTTCTTTATTCATTGTCCAGCTCTCACATGCATATAAGATGATTGAAAGTACCATGGCTTGTATCAGGTGCACCTTAGTCCTCAAGGAGGCATTTTTGCTCTTCGGCACTTGAAAGAGGTCCTTTGTAGCCAATTTGCCCAGTGCTATACATCATCTGATGCCATGACTGCTGTTTCCATGGGCGTCTATTTATAGAACCAAGCAATGTGAAGTCTTTGACAACTTCAAATTTTTCTCCATTGATCATGATGCTGCTTATAGGTGGAGTTGTGAGGATATTTGTTTTCTTTATATTGAGATGCAATCCATACCGCAGATTCTACTCTTCAATCCTCATCAGTAGGTGCTTCAAGTCATCCTCACTTTTGGCAAGCAAAGTTGTGTCATCACCATATCACAGGTTGTTAATGATTCTTTATTTATACTTGATGCCACATTCTGCTTCATGTAGTCCAGCTTCTCAGATAATTTGCTCAGCAAACAGATTGAATAAATATGGTGAAAGGATACAACCCTGATCCACACCCTTTTTGATTTTAAACCATGAGGTGTACCCTCGTTCTGTACAAATAACAGACTCCTGGTCTATGTACAGGTTCTCATGAGTACAATTAAGTGTTCTGGAATTCCCATCCTTCTCAATATTACCCACACAATCAAATGTTTTGCATAGTCAATAAAACAAAAGTAAACATCTTTCTGGTATTCTTTGTTTTCAGCTAAGATCCACCTGTCATCAGCTGTGATATCCCTTGTTCCACATCCTTTTCTGAATGCAGCTTGAGTTTCTGGAAGCTCTCTGTCAATGTATTGGTGCAAACATTTTTGAATAATCTTCAGTAAGATTTTACCTGCATGCAATAATTATAATATTGTTCAGTAATTTCCACATTCTGTGGGATCATTTTCTTTAGAATGTGTACAAATATGGATCTCTTCTAGTCAGTTGGCCAGGTAGCTATCTTGCAAATCTCTTGGAATAGCTGAAAGAGTGCTTCCAATGGGGCATCCGTTTGTTGAAACATTTCAATGAATATTCTGTCAATTCCTGGAGCTTTGTTTTTTTGCCAATTCTCTCAGTGCACTTTCAATTTTTCCTCCCATATAATTTGTTCTAGATCATATGCCACCTCCTGAAATGCATGGACATTGACCAGTTCTTTTTGGTACAGTGCCTCTGTGTATTCCTTCCATTTTCTGTTGATGCTTCATGAATCATTCAATATTTTGCCCATAGAATTTTTCAATATTGTAATTCGAGGCTTAGATTTGTCCTCAGTTTCTGTAGCTTGAGAAATGCCAAGCATGTTCTTTCCTTTTGGTTTTCTAACTTCAGGTCTTTGCACATTTCATTATAGTAATTGGCTTTGTCTGGTTGAGCTGCTCTTTGAAACCTTCTGTTCAGCTCTTTTATCTTGTCATTTCTTCCATTTGCTTTAGTTACTCTCCATTCAAGGACAAATTTCAGAGTCTCTTCTGACATCCATTTTGGTCTTTTCTTCCTTTTTTCTCTTTTTAGTTACCTCTTGCTTTCTTCATGGATGGTGTGCTTGTTGTCATCCCACAATTCCTTTGGTTTTCAGTCATTGGTGTTGAATGCATCAAATCTGTTCTTTATATGATCTCTAAATTCAGAAGGGATATAATCAAGATCTTATTTTGGTTGCCATGAACTTGTTTTAATTGTCTTCAATTTTAGTTGGACTTGTATATGAATGGTTGATGGTCTGTTCCACAATCAGCTCCTGGCCTTGATTTGGCTGAAGATATTGAGTTTTCCATAGCCTCTTGCCACATATGTTTTTAATCTTATTTCTGTATACTACATCTGCCAAAGTCCGTTTATATAGCCACTGTTTATGTTGTTGAGAAAAGGGTATTTGCAATGAATAAGTCATTGGTCTTGCAAAATTCTGTCATACAATCTCCACCGTTATTTCTGTCACCAAGGCCAAATTTTCCAACTATCAGTGATTGTTCTTTGTTTCCAACATTCGCATTCCAGTCACCAGTGATAATTAACACATTTTGATTGCTTGTTTGGTCAATTTCAGACTGCAGTTGATAAAAATCTTCAATTTATTAATCTTTGGCTTTGATGGATGGTGCATAAATTTAATTAATAGTATTAATTGTTCTTCCTTGTAGGCATGTGGATATCATCCTGTCACTGACAGTATTGTAGTTCATGACAGATCTTGAAGCATCCTTTGTGATGAAGATGTCACTTAATTGCTCTTCAAATTGTCATTCCTGACATAGTAGATCAAATAGTTGTGGGATTCAAAATGGCCAAAACCGGAAGGAAGATTGGGCAATCTACTTCCGTAGTGATACTGCCTTGGAGACCCAAGGATGGGTCTCTATGAGTCAGATCTGGCTTGACAGCGGTGTGTTGCATTGCATTATTGGTCCATATCAGCTCACTAATGCCTAGGATATCAATCTTTATGTGTTCCAATTCATTTTTGACAACTTCCAATTTTCCTGGATTCATACTTTGCACATTCCATGTTCTGATTACTAATGTGTGTTTGCAGCTGTTTCTCCTCAATTTGAGTCATGTCACATCAGCAGATGGTCCTGAAACCTTTAGTCTGTCCATATCATTAAGTTTGGTTCTACTCTGAAGAGGCAGCTCTGTCCCAGCTTTTTACCTAAGGAGCTCATCTTCCTATGTTGTATTGGACAGTGCTTCAAGGCTGTTCATAAAGTTTCCCAGTAATGTATCAGATAGTGTTTCTCGGCTATTCATAAAGTTTTATAAAGATTACAGTAAGAAAACCCTATGGAGCTCAGTTCTAATCTGTAACAGATACACGGAGTTGTCATTACTTGGAATTTACTGATGGCAGGAAATTTAGTTTTAGTTTTGTTATGTGTCAGGCACTGTTCTAAATATTAGTGATATATAAAACTGCTGTCTTAATGAAACTCACCATTGATGACACAATCCAGATTACCTTCCATTATGCTTTTCCATGAAAATTTTCTATCAGTTATTTGGTGTTGTATTCAATCTTTGTTCTCTAAATCCTTACGGGGCTTCTATAACTGCTTATATCTTGCCCTCCACCTTGAGACTCTACATCCCTCATTCTGCATTATCTGTTACTATATATATCATGTAATTTATTTATTTTTTTTAAATTTTATTTTGCTTTGGGTGCAAATTTACAGAGAAATTTTTTTATACTTACTCAACAGTTCATGTACATTTGATTTCATGCCCAGATTACCATCCCAGACCACAACAAACTCTCCTCATCCCCTGTCCCTGTGACTATTCCCTCCCTGTATCTTTCTTAACTCTGCACCCCAGTTTGTCCAGCTTTCCCTCTATATGAGTGCTGTCCCTCTGGTGCCTCATAGCTGATTACCCTAAGGGGTATTTGTCCCTAGAGTAGGTGAGTGCATTGCTCAGCATTAATTGTTCTGCATATGGGTCTTTCTATTATCAGGCTAAGAGCCAATCCATGGGAGTAATTCCATTTCTAGACCTGAAAACTAACCTGGGGTCATAGTCTAGGGGGTTCCACCAGCCTCTATCTAATCAGTAGTTCTGGTCATTTTTGTGTTTTTGAATTTTATTCCACATTTTCCTCCCAATCTATCCAAGATCTCATTTTGATCCCTTTCAGAGTGGTTCACATTGGTAGCCAGGCAGCATCTAGTTCTTTTGGTCTTGGGACCATGAAGCTGAGATTCTCATGGTCCATCTTATCCTAGGACTAATTGTTTCCAGATGGCTTTGATTTTCTTCACTCCTCTTTGCTTACGATGAGAGGAGATGAATACTTGCATCTTAGATGGCTTTTCCAAAGCTTTTAAAACCCCAGTTGCTACTCACCAAAGTAGGTTGTGGAACAAGATTTTTATGTACTATGTTGTGCCAATTGATCATGATGTTCCCTGAGACTTTGTTCCCGTGATTCTCTCTCTCAAGGTGTTTGGTTATTTCTGAGATGTTACTAAAACTCTGTCTTCTATTGCTTCTGTAATGTGTGGGTAGTTTTGTAGCACAAGTACATATGCAAGATTATCTTCAACCAGATCTATCCTTGGTCTAGGGTATATTCCTTTTCACCAACCCCAGCTCTGGTGGTATAGTGCCTAAGGCTTTGACTGTTAACCAGAAGGTTGGCAGTTCAAATCCACCAGCTACTTCTCAGAAGGATATTGAGAAATCTACTTCCATAAAGATATTGCCTCAGAAGCCCAGGGAAGGGTTGCTATGAATCAGATTTTATTTGATGGCAATGAATTTGTTTGTTTGTTTGTTT
>NW_006922469.1:505631-506965 GCF_000298275.1 Orycteropus afer afer
GTAATTGCTTAATAGCTGTACTTTGAGAAGAAGAACCAGAAGGTATACATTTTGTGTCTTTTACTCTTTCTAGAAGAGGCCTTTTCCTATAGCATGGACACACCTACATCATCAACCAAAAAAAAACTACTGCTTTGAGTGGATTCTAACTCAAAGTAACCCTATAGAACAGAGTAGAACTGTCCTGTAGGGTTTCCAAGGCTGCCATTTTTAGGTAAGCAGAATGCCATATCTTTCTCCTGCAGTGTGGCTGGTAGGTTCAAACCACTGATGAACACTTTAACCACTGAACTACCAAGGCTCCTTAACTACAGAAAAATAATGAGTAATACATTGTGATAAAGAGGTCAGTTATGGAACCATCTCACTGTTAATCCAGGCTCCAGCCTTAGTAGCTAGATATTTTTGAACAGTATTACAACCCATTTAATAGCATTCTATGAAGGATGTCTATCATTTAAAGTAGTGTCTGGCACATAGTAAGAGTACAATAATATTTGTCTAATGTTATATTTTGATGATGTAATAAACAATATCTAGGTCTTAATCAACTCTAAAATCCCAAATTAGCTGTACCTCCATTAATTCAGTGAAAAGAATTTTCTCTTATTCAAGAATTGTTGTTTGTTTTAAGCTAGGTTCTCCAAAGGAGCAAAAACAGTGATGCTTATACATGTATCTCACTGTTATTGAGTCAAATCCAACTCACAGCAACCTCTCCTTGGGTTTCCGAGGTAGTATGTTTACAGAAGTATATTTCCTAGTCTTCATTCCCAGGAGTGGCTGGTGGGTATACATACATACATATATATATATACACATAAAAACAACAACAACATACACGTATACATATGCACACACAAACACACAGATACACACACACACACACACATATACATGTGTTGTTGTTATGTGCCCTCAAGTCAGACTCGACTTATAGCGACTCCTCCTTAGGTTTCCTAAGCAGTATCACTACGGAAGTAGATTGCCCCAACTTCCTTCTGAGGAGTAGCCAGTGGGTTTGAACCACCACCTTTCTGGTTAGTAGTCAAGTGTCTTAGGCACAATGCTACAAGAGCTCCTACATATATACATGCAGACATATATATATATATACACACACACACACACACATATATATATACATATATGAATACATATATGCATACATACACACACACACACACATATATGCACACATTACTGCACAATTTTATGAATAGTCCAGAAACATTGTACAATACAGAGGAAGAAGATGAGCCACTTAGCTTAGAAAGCTTTCAAAGTAGGACTGGGAGAGAGCTGCATTATCATAGTAAAATAAGCCTTACTCA
>NW_006922469.1:508725-509908 GCF_000298275.1 Orycteropus afer afer
TACTGAAAATAATTCAAAAATGCTTGCAGAGGTATATTGACAGAGAACTTACAGAGGTGCAAGCTGGATTCAGAAGAGGATGTAGAACAAGGGATATCATAGCTGCTGTCGGATGGATCTTGGCTCAAGGCAAAAAATAACAGAAATATGTTTACTTGTGTTTTATTGACTATGCAAAGGCATTTGATTGTGTGGATCATGAAAAATTATGGATAACATTGAGAATGGGAATTCCCGAACACTTGATTGTACTCTTGAAGAACCTGTACCTTGACCAGGAGGCTGTCATTGAACGGAACAAGGGGACACTGCATAGTTTTAAATCAAGAAGGGAGTGTGTCAGGATTGTATCCTTTCCCCATATTTATTCAATCTATATGCTGAACAAACAATCCAAGAAGCTGGACTATATAAAGAAAAACGTGGCATCAGGATTGGAGGAAGAATCATTAACAACCTGAGATACGCAGACAATACAACTTTGATGCTGAAAATGAGGATGACTTCAGGCACTTACTGTTGAAGATTGAGGAACACAGTCTGCAGTATGGATTACACCTCAATATAAAGAAGACAAAAATCCTCACAAATGGACCAATAAGCAGCATCATGATAAATGGAGAAAAGATTGAGGTTGTCAAAGAATTCACGTTGCTTGGTTCTACAATCAAGACCAATGGAAGCAGCAGTCAGGATGTTAGATTACGTGTAGCACTGGGCAGGCTGGCTGTGAAGGAATTGTTTGAAGTTCTGAGGAGCAAGGATCTCTGCTTGAGGACTAAGGTGTGCCTGACACAAGCCATGATATTTTCAATTGCTTCATATGCATGTGAGAGCTGGACAACGAATAAGGAAGACCTAAGAAGAGTTGATGCTTTCGAGTTGTGGTGCTAGCAAAGAATTCTGAAGGTACCACGGATTGCCAAAAGAACTAACAGATCTGTCCTGGAAGAAGTGCAGCCGAGATGCTCCTTGGAAATGAGAATGACCTACTTTGGTCATGTTGTCAGAGGGGACCATTCCCTGGAGAAGGATGTCATGCCTGGTAAGGTGGAGGGTCGACGAAAGTGGAGAAGGCCTTTGACGAGATGGAATGACACAGTGGCTGTGACAAGGGGCTCAAGTATAGCAAGAATCATGAAGCAGGTGCAGGATCTGGTGGTTTTTTGTTCTGCTGTGAATG
>NW_006922469.1:511204-511850 GCF_000298275.1 Orycteropus afer afer
TGAAAGCATTGGGTTGCTAACCAAAATGTAGGTGGTGAAAATGAGGTAGTGTGCTTCCATAAACATTCACAACCTAGGAAACCTTATGCAGCAGTTCTACTCTGTCCTAGAAGGTCACTATGAGTCCAAATTGACTGGATGGCAGCGAGTTAAGGCACAGATGTGGCCTGAAATTCTGGGTCTCACCTAGAAAAAAAAATGACATATATGAGTTGAAAGACTTTATTGTGACCTCCCTGAAGGCAGTTTTATGTTGTCTTGTTTTGTATGTAGATGTTTAATCATTATTTACTTTAATAATTAGAGAGGAGGTGAAAACACTGGGAATTATAAGAACTCTACAGGTGTAATGTGAAATTATTGTCAATATTTTGCTTTGTTAAGTAGATAAAAATACATGATATTTTCCAAATAAAATTTTGGGTGATTTGTATCAGATTCAATTGTAAATATTCCTTTTAAATTGAGGAAGATATTAATGACCTTATTCAAAATACTGGTGCAGAATTTTCTTAATTGTATCATGTTAATTTTTAAATAAATACTATTGCTTTTTAAATTTTTAAATAAATACTATTGCTATACCTGGTGCACAGGTAACAGCCTAGTTTATAGACTGAGACAGACTAGGAAGAAGGAAGAGGCC